>NC_045548.1:47471032-47631032 GCF_009769535.1 Thamnophis elegans | reverse complement strand
TTTTCAAATAAATGTTATTACTATAAAGGAAGGAGAGAAACTTTTTTTAAAAAAAAAGCAGAATATATCTTTTATGTATGCAATGAATGTATATTCACTAATCTACTAATCTATATATGTTTTTTTAAATTTCTATATTATAATACAAAGTGGAATACAGTACCATCCAACTAACGTTTACAGCTTAGTTTCAATTGTTTATTAATAAATGTTTCTATTTTATTTCAAGGTTCAGAATCACCAAATAAAATAAAATAAAATAAAATCTTACGTTAACACTAAGCAGTTGAATACATACCTGCTAACCTGTTTAGTGTAGTAAATTCTATCAGCAGTTTGAAAGGCCAACGACTTTGATGATCTAACTCCTTTTATTAGAAAAATATGGACAATGCACTGAAAACTTGTTACTAAGCTCTGTATTGCTCCTGGATAAAAACTGTTCTCTAAACTCTGCTCAGTCAAATTATAAAACCCACCTACAGCCAGCTTTGCTAATGAAAAGGGGGGGGGGGTTGCTTTTCTGAACAATAGAAGAATTCCCCTGCATTTAGAATGCAGTTCCCATTAGAGCTAAGAATCAGAAATGCCACTTTTACCTCTGTTTTTTTAATTGATATTGTCCCAACCCTCTTCTACGGTTCAGTGATACACTGTTTGTGAAATGATTTAAAAGAACGTGATCTGATCAAGAGGAGAGAATAATGGGAACGGAATGCTAGGTTAGCCATAGTGCAAAGTGCTGGGAACGAAGAGCAAGGGACTTTTTACTCTATTGTTTTTATTCCCATCTGCTCTTTAGACATCTCAGATCACTTTGATTCTTTATTTACTCTGCTAAAAATGGGTTAAAAGTTGCCCACTTACATTTGGGAACAAGTTACAGATCTTTTTTAAAAAAAAGAAAAAGAAAAAAGAAAGAAAATAAATAAAAATCCTTGAATTATATCAAGTTTCCAAAAGGTCATCACTGTCTCTGCTGTGGCCTTTTCCCTATCCCAAATCCTCTATCAATATGTCATAGTGAGTTAGGCAAAGACAAAAGAGAGGCTCAGTGTGAAAACTGCACATATATCTAATCCTGACAAAGCAATGAATAGGCCTTCACAAGTATAATTATGCTTGTTTATTTGTTACCACGTACAGAGAGCTGATGAAAAAATCCATCAAAGTGGTATTATGCAGACACCAAGAGCTTCTTTTCTTTGGTTGCTAAAGCCACATTGAGGCTTAAATTCCTTATTGTTAAATTCAGAAGAAAAGAGGAGGAAGAGAGATTTTGGTTAGACTTTTTTTGCATCAGTTGCTGACAGATCTTTTGTGTACTGCGCTGTATTATTAGATGCATTAGTTAGAGGCTTGCTCATTCAGTTCCCTCATTTTAGACCATACTGGAATCTGTAATTATAAAGTGCTACTCACTTTACCTTTACTCTGGGTGTGGCAGGCATCTGACTGATCATAAGTGAAGCAGATTTAAAATCTGACTTACTCCTTCCCCACCCCCTTTCTCATCAAATATTGGGATTTAGAATTTCCAAAGACAGGTAAACTACCTGAACAAAAGCATGAGGTCGAAATCTAAGTAGAACGGGAAACTTAATCAAATTGAGGTACAGATCTTCGCAATAATACAGGAACCAAGACAAGCAAAACTGAATATGCCCTTATAACAAATCCAAGCCTGGTTGCCTGTGTGAACTTTTACATCTGTCCAGAACCTAATTCCACCAGCACATGAACCAAAGATCTAAAAAAAAAAAATCAAAGTTATTGAAGCAGCCCCAAGATAGTATGGCAGATGCATGATGCAAAGAGGACCCTTTTTCTTGGAGAGAGAGAACCGCATAAAAGCCATGACACACTAAGAGACCCTATCAAACAGCTTTACGACAGCATGACTTGAAAGATCAGAGTTGGGGAATGGGTGCCAAATAACCTTCTCTGCTCCCTTTACCAAGAGAATTATATCAAAGTAAAAGCAATATGCATAGTTAATGTCTTTGTGAGCTTTCCAATTTAAAACAGAAAAGCTGTAATTTTTCTTTGCTGGCAATCTGGAAACACTCTGGAGTTAATTACAGCTGATTCGAAGTGAACGACACAAACAAAGACCAGTCTATGTCCAGACAATTATACTGCATTAACCAGCTTAGAGCTTCCTGCTGATGTTTCAGAGCTCTTCTATTACACCCTTCTACCTTCCCAGCACGATAGAAAATGCTTCTGCAAGGAAGAATTAATGAAGAGAACTGCAAAAGAATGTGTGACGACCTCTCCTGACACGGCAAAAACTTTCCACCCATGTCACGACAAAGGGGAGAAAGTAATTAAGTTTGAATAAAAGGATGTAACCAAATATATTGTGTACTTAAAGCATCACTTTAAAAAGAAAACCAGAAAAGTTTGCAAATCACATACTTGACTGATTGTGGAATCACAATATTGTTTCATTTCTTTTTATTTTATCATCTTCAAAGGCTATTGGTTCAGATTTTGTTTGAAAAACTATCACCATTATTTTGAAATGTCATGTGACAGACCAGTTTTTTTTACGTTTTTATATATATATATGTATATGTATATGTATATGTATATGTATATGTATATGTATATGTATATGTATATGTATATATATATATGAAGGCCATGATAGCCAGATTGTTGTCCCTGTTATTTTTCATTTAAATTAAACAATTGAAATATCATTGTTTAATTATTTTATATTGTTCCCAGCTGTCTCTGTGAAACTAATTCACCTTTCATTCTTCTGAATGAAGATCAGCATTTTGCCATTTAAAAAATTGGGGTTTTTTTCAGATCATCCTGTACCACCAAAATGTCAATGTATATTTTTCTTTTTTGTGTGTTTGATCTTTAGATTAAATTTTGCAATCATCTGGCTTGATTATGATTGTTATTATTTTTTAAAAAATAGCAATCAACAAGCCTTTTTCTGGCATTGCTTCAGTATTAATCCAGCCAGCAGTATTTAATTACAAAGTAACTACAGTACCTTAGTCTGTAGCTTAAATTGTGGAATCAGGAAAACACTGGATAAATAACAAAGCAACATTTCTCATGTCTTTCTTTTACAGAAAGGTGCATCTGAACAGCAGTGACCCAGTAAAATTTAAACAGTAATCCTTTGTCTTATCTATGCAAAGTAGGATTAGGGTTACAATGATGACTGCTTAATCCCTTTGATTTTCCTTTGCTGTATAAATATTAATCTACAAATCAATCAAGTCCTGTATTGTAATGCACACAACATACTTTGTGAAAGGTTATGTAAATTATAGTAATTTTACAAGCTTCATCTGAAAAGAACTTCATGCTTTCCTTTTCATTCCAAAATCTGAATTGGATTTAAAAATTCAAATTTTGTATGCACAAAATGAAACACCTGAACCCTTAAATTTTCAAAATTCATCCATGAAAGGGATTTTCCCTTTAATAATGCACTGTTCTGCTTCATAGATGTTTAAATTACCAAATCTACTATTTTTAGATACTACCATTTAAATAAATTGTCTTTAATTTTTGTGAGAGTGCTTTTGAAAACTTAATGAACTCAAAAAGTGTAAATGTGAGAGACCAGATGTTTTCCTATAATCTTATGTTTTGAAATAGGCTACTGGCACATTTTATAATGTCATAAATACTGCTGCACTGGAATAATCCTACAGAATACATTTACTGTGGAGTTTTAATTTGTTAATTCAAACCAAGGATTAGATTCAGGCAAGTTTCTTTTACTTAAGAGTAAAACTATTGAAAACATTGAATTTTAAATTAGTGATTAGAAAGTCTTAAATTAGTTGCTATATTTCTTCTAGAAACATGGACCTAGTTAGTAATCCATGCATTTCTTATTTATTTAACTATATTGCAATAGTAGGTAACAGTAAAACAGTAAATGAGAAAATAGAATAGATCTTCAGTTATACATAGTACGAAATGAAAGATACAATATTACTTAAATGCTGTACTTAAATGCTGTACTTAACACAGCCAATGAGTGACAGTTCCTGCAGAATACGTAGAACTGGGAGTTATTTTCAATTGGATAGGTTTCAATAAAACACATCCAGACATACAGTGTCATTTAATATGATTTCATCTTAAACATCTAGTTTGGCCATAGAATTATTTTAAAGTTAACATAGTTATTAATATTGTTCTGGAGTAATCTGCCAATTTTGTTTGGCTAGTACAAAATCAGCTGGGACTTCTGTTTTTATCAAATAGGGCCTTTCATCATTTTTTTCAGTGGAAGTTAATTTGTCTCCTCTGCATAAGTGAACTGAGCACTTCAGTAATTAACTTTTGTGTTTTAAAATGTATAAACTTTAATTGGTTTTCATTGTAAACAAACAAATGTCAGCCACAATTATAAGCTCTTTGGTTTAACTACATATTATTCCTTTACAAACAAACCTGATGTCAGACAAATTAAAATCAAATAGCCAGCTATTTTAAGTTGAATTTTACATGATCTGCCAATCACTTGATTACTAAACTTTAATATCATTGTAGGAAGACTATTTCAGTAAAAATAAAAAGAATTACAACATTCATACAGACTTAATTGTGTTGATTAAAAAGATGCATACATGTTGAAAGAGTAATGTTATCTTCAATCTACAGTTACCATTCAAACAAAATTACCTGGTATGAAAAAAAAAGCAATATTGGACTCATGTTTGCTTCCCCATCCATAAAGAACCAACTGAAGTAGCTCTTTTGCTTACCATCTTTGAACTTTAAACAACAAAATATCAATGTGAAACAACTTCAAGGCATGAAGACTTGGAGGTTTATTTACTGACTAGTGTATCTATTAAGACCAGGAACAAGTGGAGCTGTCAGGATGTAATGAAGGTAAATGATTAGTTAGCACTGAAGCTGAGCTCTTCTTCAATGCAATAAGAGTTAATTAAAGTTTACCACCAAACATCAACCAAAGCAGGATGTTGATCAGGTTTCAGCATTAAGTGCAAACAGACAATGGTTGGCAGCAATTAGTGTAACTATCAAATGACATGCAACAATAATTATACATTTAAAGTAGCTCAATGTCTGGTGGGGAAGGGGAACCTTATCAGCCCTCTTTGACTACAGTAGAAATATTCAAAGAACAGGAAACAGGTGTCAGATATTTCATGTTAGCACTGTAAATCAATAGAATCCAACAATAAAAAACACACTACCAGTATACAACTATGTTATCTGTAATGGAGGAATTTACTCTTCATGAAAAGAGAAGAAAATTAACTGCTTGCTAGCAACAAAGGGAAGTGGTGCTAAGATCAAATAATGCACTTGTTGTTGCCTTTCAAAATGACATATAAATAAGCTAGCAAATGTTTGCAATTTAAAACCAATGTTTGGGGCCATTTTATTCAAAAATTTAAATTGGATGCAAATCATTCTGCCATTTCCACCTTTCAGTTGTTTCTTTTTCACAGAGAGTAGAGGTGAAACAAATGTCTGAAAGCTTATTTCAATAATACCTTACTTCTTTTAGCTTGTACATACTGGATGGAGAAAAAACATTACAACCCTGGGACAAGAAGCCAACATTAGGATAGTTGTCTTTGATAAACAGGACTAGCTCAAAATGTTTTATGAGTCATACAAACAGCATCCTCTGTCATGCAATTGACAATAAAAATAACTCAACTATGATAGACTTTGTAACTCACAAAGAACTGAATAGACCAACTTTCTCACTGGATTGCTGTAGTTGCTTGAAGAGTGCCCAAAGTGTACCCAATGAGATAATTGTATTTATTCTATTATGGAAAAGGATTTTTGAGCTGCTTGCCTCTATGTCAAACACTAATCAGAAGACATACTTGGTATAAGACTTCATTAAAGATACATATTCAAGCATTTATGAGGATGTTTGTGTAGAGGTTACCCTCTGCACAACTTATGTTTTATAATAGGGAACCATTTAAACTACATGAAGAAAGTTTTTTAACAAAGTTTCTGATAAAGATTGATGGGTAACTTTCTCACGTATTGGACAAAATGTTACTGTATGATCAATAATTTGATGAAAAATAAGCATCCATGTGTAGGAATTAATAGTTTTTCCAACTGAGTGATTTAGGAATGAGACTCTATGAAAAGCTATATTGGGACCAATATTTAAGCTATTCACCAGCTCTAAGAAATTGGCAATGAGGTAGACATCTGCAAACAACCATTTTTAGAATACTTAAAAGGTCAAAAGGTTATCTGGGATTTGGAGAATAAACATTCCAAGGACAAAATCCATTGAATGTAAGTGTATAGGAAGTAGTACCCTTTGGAGTCTACCTTATATCTTTGTTTCGAATATTTTCTGTATTTCATGCAGGAAATCAAGAGACCATGCATAAATCTTCCTCCTCTGGTTGTATCCTGATAACAATCCTTGAGCAAGGTGGAGGTAAGTGATAAGACCTGTGAAAGTCACCCAGGTAAAATCCCTAGAGAGATAAACTAGAATATGGATCTTCTCCAGCCAGGACATCTTTTCATGTAGACTTTTACTAACATTTTGTGACAAAAATGAAGTTAGCTGACCATGATGTCAGGGCCATCATGTCAGTTAAGTGGCTCATGCAATTATCACTTTAGATACATTAAGCGGTTGCTACTGCTGCTAAAAAGGCAAATACCATGTTAAGAATAATAAAGGATTAAAAATAAAATGGTCTATTTTAATGTGTGTATCTATGGCACAATGATACTTGCTATAATGTACCCTGTTATTAAAACAGTGAGAAGGAGAGATGAAGAACATGTTTGGAGTCCCCCTGGTACAACTATGTTCTGGAGGAAAGTTATAACTCAGCTAAAAAGAGTTTTAGCTTTGGGGAAAAAAAAACTCTAGATGACAGTGATATAAACATATGAGCAGCCTGTGCAGAAAATTAATATGAAAAAGTTTTATTTATATGTCTATACAAATAGAACCCAAGATGTTTCCATAAAACTCAATAGTTGTAGAACAATACAGAGGAAATGAAAAACTGCTTCTTCAGAGAAGAATCGAACAAGCATTTGCTATTTACTGCAAGGTGTATTTATGGCCTTGGATAGCTTTAATGGGGGGAATGCTGTGATATATAATGTACTAGTATGTATTAGTTATGGCTAGGAATTTCTGTGGTTCTACTGGTAAACTTCCTACAGGCATCTGCTTGGCCAATGAGGAAACAAGATGCGGGATTAGATAGGCCTTTGATCTTATCTGAACAGTTCTTTTTACATTTTTTTAAAAGTGTCCCAGGAAACATGCTATTGTTAGTACTCTGGAGAGACAAGATATGAATGTTTTCAATGAGTAAATAAATATCACTGTTTTAGCTAATATTCCCTTTGGTCTAACTTACTGATTAGTGCCACCTATTGGAAGTTAGCAGAAACACTTTTGAGTAAGAAAATGTATATTGCTCCTACACCCAAGTTTACTCTAAGTTTCACTTTAACAATCAGAGAAAGGCTAAATGACTATTGCAATTTGTAAGAATAAATTTAGACCACTCTTGCATGTACCCTGAATACTAGATACTTTATAGCAGTGTTTCTCAACCTTGGCAACTTGAAGATGTCCGGACTTCAACTTCCAGAATTCCCCAGCCAGCATTCACTGGCTGGGGAATTCTGGGAATTGAAGTCCGGACATCTTCAAGTTGCCAAGGTTGAGAAACACTGCTTTATAGAGCAAGAAAGTTACGTCAATAGACAAGTCAGTGTTAAGTTTGATGTCAACTAATGCTAACTAGTCACAATTTGCCTGACTTTTTTCAAACTCAGCTTTGGCAAATATATAGTAAAATGAAATACTCACATATCATATTCACTTTAAATTACAAAACTCTGTTCTAGAAAGTGATGCTTCTTCTTTTAAGGAATAAATTACAATGTAGCTGGCTATGTATTCCAGGTGGTTATAATTCCATTGTTACAGCAGGACTGTCATTTAAAGTGAAATAGTCTGTAACCTTAAAGTAACTTGCCACTGCTCCAGAGAAAAGTAAACACTTACAGTCAGCATAGCTGCCTTTTCCTAAATAGTGAATCTTTGTGTTTCAAATAGGAAACAAAACAGTATCAAACATGAAACAAAATAGAAAATAATAATCGCACATTATTCTGTACTACTATAAGCACATAATCATCATTCAGATCAGCTTTAAAACCTGACAAATAGACCAAGAGTCTGCAAAACGTTTGCATGGAGAGCTGCCTCAAACTTTACCAAAATAGTACAAATGATCTGCACTTCCTCATTCCCTTTCTTATGATGAGAGGAAGTAGATGGATATGCCTGCTGTTTCTTAAAGTGACCACTGGAAGTGATCAGTGATTTACTTATTGAAATGGGACGAAAGTTCATTTCTTGTACAAACAAAAAGAGCTACAATATGTAAAATATATGACTTAAAATTCTTGGAGTGGAAAATTTTTTCATAATTTAGCTCTGATGATTAGATTACTCCCCCAGATGTATATGCCTGTAACTAACAACAGATAAATGTTAAAAATTCAGCATTTCACCATTTTTTATGATTCAAACAGATGATGTCTTTCACTATGGCAGACTAATGTCAATAAAATAGCTGCTTAAACAGGTTGTGATGCTAAATACATTTGAAGTGGAACATGTACAAGTTTCCATCACAACATTTGTTTCATACAAAGCCTCATTATTTTACAATTATTTCTCTCCATCTTGGAGCATTATGATCAAAATGGACTTCTTCTCCCCCACCAAAACAAATTACATTTTCCAACCGTCTTCTGCTCTGCTCTGGCTTTGTGCACAGAGTTAGCTAATCCAAGCATTTCCCCAGAGCTGCATTTAAGCTATGGCCCACTCCCAGCACAAAAGTGTCTCCAAAAGCACTTTCACCCCCTTCAGCACTCATGCGCTCATTGGTCCTGACATTTTCACTTCAGCCATGACAAATGAGCTGATAGCTGTGATCAGATTGCACACAAGTACTACTTTATCTAAAGACATATCATTAACTCTCATCACTATCTTCCAGTATGATTCTTCTTGTTTAATTTGTTGTGAAAATGCAGCTGAGTTTTAAAGCATCAAAACCTTAAGTAACCACAAATAAACACCACTAAATAAAAAGGGGCAGATTTGGACAGGATCAGAACATGACTACCATTAACTAAATGTGTCTCAAGGGACTTAAGTAACTGTACTCAACCTCTGCCCTAGTGCAAACATACCATTTGAAAGTTTTCTAAAGGTCCCTTCCCCCTTGGTAGATTGCAAATGTTCTCTCTCTCTCTCTCTTTCTCTCTCTCTTTCTCTCTCCTCTCCTCTCTCTCTCTCTCTCTCTCTCTCTCTCTCTCTCTCTGAGAAACATAAATAAAGGGAAACAATCAAGCATAACTAATAAATTTGGAAACCAGTTTCTGTCTCTTAAAATGACTCAAGCTATCTTTTCTTAGCATGCATCTGCATTTTCTAACAGAAATGCTTTTCACTTCGGTGTTAGTGACACCAGTTCACTTTTCTAATCTATAATAGCAGCGTTTGGCCTAAACTATTTTGAAAAAATAATAGTAATAATTTGGTGCATTCTGAACAGGAGAATTGTTCCCTAACGGCTAAAGAACCGAAGTTCCACTTACACAGTTGTCACTGAATCTAGAAGCTTTGCAAGGTATATTATTTGTAACTTTTCCAAGCAATTCATCTGAGAATAAACATAAAGGCAGAGTCAACTGTGGCACAACAGATCTTGGGAATAGGGGTCATGCTTTGAGGTAAAGTGCTATTCACTTCTAGACCATGCAAGGAGCTTTTTATTCCTGTCCTTATTGGAATCAGTTCCCCTTACCAGAGCAAGAACAAAGCCAAGTGCTCATGTGAGGTTTGTGGATAAATCAGAGGTAAGCTACTTTAAGTGTCAGTCGTGATTTTCCTGTTGACAGTGCTCACTTAAATAGACTGCTAGAACTAGCCATACTTGCAAATCTTAATAGTTCTTAATCTGTATCATTTTTTTAAAAAAGAAGTTATTTGCCCCATTTTTTAAAAAATCCAAATAACTTGTGTAGCATCATCTATGATATCAGATTGTGCCATGTCAAAGGCCAAGTATTCACGAATAAAGCAAATATTACAATTTTTGCCTCTTGAATTCTTTTTAGTAAAAAGTATTATTTCACTTACTATGATTAACAAATAATGGCATGTTATTTAGAACCCAATCAGTTTTCAAATAGTGAGATTCCTATAATGGATAAGAATATTGCTGAAAAACATGGTTTGTCCTTCTTAACACAATTTCTATATTTAAAATCTCTAATATAAAATCTTCAGATAGCTTTTCTTTTAAATAATTAGCCAGTTGGTACAATGCTAACATGTTAAAGAGAATTATAATGTGCACTATAGTGGTAAGGAAACTTTTTTATCTGCCTAATGATGTTGACAATGCAGCATTTAAAAATGCATTTTGATTAAGGTGCAACTTTATAAAGAACCGATAGTTTGCATTTGATGTTGTACATTTTAAACTATTAAGATTATTGGTTACAGTATGGGAAATAAACAATACAATTAAGGTCATCAAAATTAATTCTCAAATGGTTTTTTGTATGAAAACAGTTTCATCAGTGAAACCACAACAGGATTTGGGCCAATGAGAAACAGAATAGTACATAGCAAGGAAATGTAAGGAAAATTGCAACTACTTTGGCCGATTAAAACTTTGTATTCTACTATAGTATTTTTTTTCCAGTAACAGTAGGAGTACTAGACAATTAAATATTTATCTATATTAGGCAACTGCAATTCATTGGTTAATGGGAAAAAAACAGTAACAGGATCAGAATTGAATAAAGCAATCTTTGCAAAATAATTGAATTGAAAAAAGGCCATTATACTATTTTTTTTAAAAAAGGAAAAGATGAAAGGTCAGCCACAATGAAAATTATACTGCACTTTCACCTAAATGTAGTACTCACAGAACAGTTCTGGAAAAGTTCTGGGAAAGTTTGGTTTTCTCTATTGTTCTGGGTCTTTTGTATCTTAACCTCAAACAGGAAATTTCTGCTTTGAAGTCTTGAAGCAGGTAACAGCATAGACTGAGACTGCCAGATTTCGTCTGGAGCAGGTCTTTTGAATTTCACAGTAATCAGGATTGCCAAAATGAAATGGGTACAGTACTCTCTTTTTTTTCCTTAAACAAACTTCAAAACTATAACAAGACAATTTTACTAGGATCACAAGTTAAGTATGAAGTAGTGTTGAAACCACCAAAAATAATTTAGTTTTCCTAGTTAATATTGTGAAATGTTTTGCTTACAGTGTTTTTTTAATCTTAAATTTGTTTTTAACTAGAACAAGGTTCCCCAACTGATATAATGGGATAGATTTAAAGTAAGCAAATATTAGTGTGTATATTCAGTGTTTACATTTTTAAGACTAAAGGTAATAATTTTCTATGTAGCATGGATATTGATTGCTGTAATATTATATTCTTCCTTATCCTTATGCATGCAAATTTTATTTTTCAGATATGAATTAAGAATCGATAATGTTTAGGGCAAAATATGAACATATCCCCAAATCATAGAGCTCTTTGTCTTATTTTACAACACATTCTACTGCTGCCATCTATGTGACAAATCTGTGTTTCAACAACAATGATATAACATGTACATTGATCTAATACATTAAACAAATAACCAAACCATGTCAGAATCGAAAAACTGACCAGGTTTCCCAGCACTGCCATCAACAAGCAAACACATCTTGAACTATTCAAGTGAACTAAAATTGGTTTTTCTAACAATGATCAAGTTTACACATTCACTAAATCAAATCCAAACAGAAGCATGCATGTGTGTTTGGGAGGGGGGATTGTTGTTAGTGTTGTTTTAATGACTACTTACTGGCATTCAGAGCAATGGAAATTCCCTATTTTAATCTGAAATCCAATATAGCAGACCAGGAAGATAAGCAAGACAAAAGGTAGAGCACAACATTTTGAATCACTGCAGAACCATTTTCGCAGGCTGCATTTCATATTTAGTGTTCATAAACCTTACAGTTGTTCCTGAAACTTGTAATTTAAACCTTCCACCAAAACATTGCACTGCGCAGAGTTATTTGCTAAGAAGAGACTTATGAAGAGACTACGGTAAGTCTTGCAAGTCCCAGACAACAGAGAGCATGGCAATCTACCAGCGTCAAACTCAGAGACATGAAATGTCAAAAGATTAGGAATGGGAATCTGAAAATACAGTAGAGGCACATTGGTGATATAATTAAATTTTCATTGTACACTTGTTAATCCTGTTCCATTTTTTTTAAATATGAGCTAATGCTCCAGTGTCAAAATATATTTTTCCTGATGTTCCAAATGCAAAACATAACATTTTATGTCAAGTGCATTTAGTCATCAAATTTCAAAATAAAATATTAATATTAAACACTTAGCTACATGTACAGCATAATGAGCTTTTTCCCTCCATTTTTCATTCATAAGCAAAAAGTGAACCATGTTGATTGTATCAAGCTTTTACTATACTAAAAAAGTCAATTAAAATGTCACTTAGTTTTAACTCAAACCACACCCAAACAAAATATATGACTTGATTCTTTGATAACGTCTTTCCTACAACATGTTTATAATGAAATTACATCTTTATTGTTTTATTCAAAAAAATTCAAGATTTTTTATCATAAAAACTGGTTTCTCCTGTGTCTGGTCTGTTAGATAAGGGAATTGCCTCTTAGAAACAGTCACGTGCTTCAGTCTAAGCCTATAATACTTACAGTATTGACCTGTATTCATGGAAGTTTACACGATCCAATCAGATCACTGATACAAATATAAATATTCTGTTTGTTTAAAAAAAGTAACTTTCAGGCAACTTCTAGGCAGTTCTCAAAATTATAAAAACAAATATACTTTAATATAGACACCATACTTTAACATTGTTTTTCTTAAGTTGAAACCTCATTGGAATCCCATGCATATTATAAAAGTATCTTAAAATGATAAAATTATTTCCATCATAAAATTGAGATCAGTCATTCCTAAATAAAATTCTAATTTTTTTTTAGATCTCCCACTAGACAGGCCCCATCATTCCAAGCATTTAGAATAGCAAACCTATAATGAAGGGAAAAGGACTTATAAGAACACTGAAATTACAAAATCAGAGAATGTGCCAATTAAACATTGTACATCCACACTAGTGGGCATATTCTAAATCTGTTTCTATATTCAAAAGAGGTGGCCATTTATCTTTTGTACGGCTATGAAACTTTACCAGGTAATATGTTCTACACAACCTCATTTTCCATTCGGTTGTTAAATCAGTAAGACTACTGATTAAACTGAAGCATATTCAGAATCTGGTCATCAAGAACATATTCTCTGATTTTCATAGTAAAATTCTTATATAGTAACATGATGTCCATGTGTGACAATCACAAGCTGTCAAATCTAGAACAATCTAGAACAAAAATGTCATGCAACAAATTACCACTGTTTTAAATAGACTTATTCCTAAACATAGATACAGCCTGACTCTCTACCTAAGCATACACAGACTGCAGCCTAGGTTTCCGCTTGTTTAACACAATGCAAGTCATATAAACTAACATTAATCCATGCATCATTCAGTTATGCGTGGTTTAAAAATTCCACTTAGAACACATGTTGCTTACTTAATAAAATACATTCATTTATTTTTACACTAGCAAATATAACTTTTTAAAAGTTTTCCATAGCTTTTCTTTCTTGTGTTCTAGATCTTTTATACTATATATAAAAGTCACTGTTATTTTGAAGGAAACGTACAAACAAATACAAATTTGCAAAGTTACAAAGAATTTGTCTGGCATCAATCTACAATATCAAGCTTTAATAACTCACACATTATATTTTTTTGTCCAGCTTCCTATTGAGCTGTCAACTGCCAATCATTTATAAATATTTACTTGTTTATTTTGCGATATGCATTGCCTACCAAACAAGTTACATGCAAAGCTCTCATTGCAAACACATACGTATAAGCTATATGAATAAACACATAGACCAATTAGTACAAGGCTGATTCAAATGATTTTCCTCCCCTATACAGCAATGGCTTCAGAAAAAAAATTACACTAACCTGAAAATCAGAAAAGATACTTGGCATGCAGACAGATCTTTATTTCTTCACACTGCATCTGACTTTCCTTATAGATAGAACCAATTGTTATTTTCATCTGTTCCTGCTGCAACTCTATAGCTCCTTGCTTGATAGTAAATTCCACTGAATTCAATAGGGCTTACTTTAGTAGACATACATAGCCTTACACAATAAATGTATTTTAACTATCTCAGTTACAGTTGAGAGCATATAATTAGACACACAGATCACATTGTCAACAGCCAACCAATTACATTCCTACCTTTAGGCCTCTTCCTGGTCCATTTAAGTCTATAGATATTTTATCACTAAATTTGATAGGAGTATGGGTATTTAGCAATGACTTATGAGCCTACTGTTTACATATTAAAAACTGAAGTCTAAAGCATGCCATCAATGACATTTACTGCATTCAAATTTCTATTTAGATTCTATTTCGTGTTATCAATACAGTAGCATCAAACTCATAAATGTTACGGTTGTATAACAAAAAATAAATAAATCGTTTCTACTTTTGCATAGTTCACAGGGTCAAGGTCTATTCTTTCAACACCAACAAAATAAAAACACCATCAATTAAAAGAGCTAAAACTATACCTTATGAATAGCACATTCAAAAGCTAAGCTTCAGACTACCTGACCTCCATTTATTTTTCTTGCTTGATTTTTTTTAAAAAAACCTCCCACAAAACACAGAAGAGATTCGATACCCAATAGTCAATATCTGATTAGCCTGTAATATTTCTATGACATACAAACCTGGATCTATCATCTTCTTTCTAGCTGCATCATTACATACATATTCATCAGCCTGATGATGAAAATTCAAGGCATTTTTATAAAGTTGCTGAAATCTGAGCTTCTGCTTGTTTTCTCAAGTCTTGGACAAACATAACTTTAGGGTGAGCTGAGCAGAGGAGAGAGAAAGAGAAGCTTGCATTTTCGTCTTCCTTTCATCTTAGTCATTCAGTCAACCATTCAGTGCCCTATTCAGCAGAGCTTTTCATTATGCAAAAAAATGCTAATCCTTTCCGATGCTTTCACACTTCTGTAAACCCCCATTCCTTCCACTGAAAAGCAATTATATCAGTTTACCTTTCTGTCAAAAACAGGATTAATATTCCAAAACCTGAATCTCTTTTGTTTTTCTATCTTTTGCTTTAGGAAACCAGAGATTAATAGAGGACATTCTCCTTAGAGCCAGAATGCATTATTTTAAATATGATTCTGTTAAGCCAGAGAAGAAAAGGGGAGAGATGAGGAGAAGGGGGGGGGGGGGCTTTAGTTGCTGCGGAAACTCCTTTCTGTGGCAGAACTGACCTTCTCTTTCCCGAGGCTTGAATAGAATGAGCCTCACTCTGGTCTATTAATCAGAAACAAATTATGAAAGAATGTAGCTGGACTGGTTGACACTATCCTGTCTTGGGAGACTCAGTAACAGCGTTGTAACAATGTCCTCTTCATGGGTAATGAACAGCCATGACAAATGGGGGCTGAGAAACTATTTATTTGCATATGCAAATTATCACACAAAGGAAACATGTACAAACAAGTGTCATTGTAAGGTGGATTAGGCAAACAGCATTTTCTTTTTAAGACATTCTATACCCCAGAACATTAGTCAGCACAATTAAACCAGTCTCCATGGAGACTAATGAAATTTCACCATGGTATGAGTTAAATTAGATAGCTAGTTATGTGTTTCCCCAAACCAACTTGAAATCCATTATTGTCTCAGACAATACGGCAATTGTCCTAGACTGATCTGTGCCAGTTCAACAAGCTCCTGAGTTGACAATTTGCATATGTTAATATAATTAAGCACTAATTATATGAAATCTGTACATCTTCAGCACGCACTTTCCCTGGGCATTTTTCAATTTGAACCTTGGCCAAGACTTTAACCCTTTGAATTATCTGGAAGAAGGAAACTGTGCCTTGTGGGTACAGCCCCAAGGCAGATGCAGGAAAAGCTCTTCCTTTCTAAATACAGGGCTTAACCTGACTTTTCCTATTTCCATCCACAAAGTCAAATTTTATTTTTAAAAATGCTACCCTCTACGTCACTACGATCTTGCCTCAAAGCTTACTAAAATATTTAACATTCGGATAAATAAAAGGGTTGCCGATTCATTAATTGTCAAGTTTGAAATTGTCATACACACACAAATACACACACACACACAAATCTAGACTGATGTCAATGCTATGACAGCAATAAAAAAGGAATGAGGACAGAAAAAAGAGCAACCAGGAACTAATGAGCTTTACATAAATATATGCTGAAGCAATTAAGCAGTGTTAATTACTATGACAGCAGTTAATTGAATATAATTAGATATTTTAAGCCACTGACTATTGCACAGTTAAGATTAATTTTATTGAGATTAATTGTAAATAAGAGTAGATTAACCATGTTTTGACAGGCAGGCAGAAGAGCAGGAATCAGACATTCCCCCTCTAAAAAAAACCCATATATTATTTTAATGTCACACCTCAGAAACATCTCCTCAATAAACATGACTTTTCAAAACCAAACAGGCAAGAAGCTTGAAGAAAAGCAAACATCTTGCAGAGATTAAAGAGTCTTTTGTCCCTTTTTCATATGTATTTCTTTTAAAAGACCAAATTAAGTAAGTCTGGTATACATTTTTTTAGGAAGGAGCATTTCACACCGAATGGAAAAAATGCTCTATCGCAGACAAAATCCATGCAGCTGTGCGGAACTTAGCCCAGATGGTCTGAAGCTATAAAATACCATCAAAATGATAGAGCTAAGGGCCTTTCCAAAATGTGATAAAGTTGCAACCTTGTGTGTGACCTAAATTTTCAGCCATCTATAGCTTCTTCCTTGATCCTTTTTCAATCTAATCATAAATATTCAAAAGACTTCTTTTAATGCAACGCCACCAATGCACAACCACTTTAAAAGGCTAATATCTTACTAAAAGGTCCCTTTGTTAATTAATACGATACAACTAATATCACTCAGGCACAATAGCTGACTTTTTTATATCACTTAGCTTAATTCACTTAAAATCTTATTTCTAGCCAGTCTTCAAAGATCTAAAGAATACTCACTGCAAAATAATCCAAGCATGCTATTGGAAAAAGCATCAGAATGCTAACAAATCACAAACAAGCAAAGAGCCTCAATTGATTCCAGAATAAATCAATAAGGGATTAACACAATATTTTTAAAGCAGTACAGTGTATATATAATATAAATGAATATATCATATAAATGTATATATTCAATACCTTATTATCTCTATATTGGAAAAAAAGGCTTTACAGTATTGCGCATGTTCTTATATTGACTATCAACTTCTTTGCCATGCCTTTAGTCTTTTAAAGCAAAAATCCCAAAATGGTATGTGAAACAAGGCTACAACAAGCCATTCTGCAGTGAAGGATTTTAAATCATCCAGCCTCTTCTAATAGACTTGAGACTTATTGAGGTAGAAACCATAAAAAATGAAGAAGGGAAATTTAATCCCTGAAATATTGATTTGCACATTAATATCATATAGGCAGAGGGCAATTTGGCTTCATGGAAATGACACATTGTCGACCCTTGCTGAAGTCAGAGCCAATCTAACTGCTGAACATGTCTGAATCTCAAGAGTTATTAAGGGCTTCCCTTCTTGCCTATATGACTTTTCTCCAGCCTACCAATGCAATCTTAAATGTATTATCTTTAAGAAATAATTGTAAAACCTCAGGGGTTTTCCAGTTAATGGAAGGAAGGCTAAACCACATCAGATTCTGAAATGCAACATTAAACCCTTGCAATCAACAAAACCACCTCAATTCTCATCCATCCAGTGCAGGATCTAATACTGTTATTAGAGATAATCAAATTTCATTGTGTAAATTTAGGCTCATGGTCAGAGTGGAAGCAGTAAATTCTGCAATATTAAACAGTGATTTTCTCAGCACTTCTTTACATAGTCCCTGATAATGAACAATAAAATATTTTGCTATAGAAGCACAACCTTGTATCTATTTTAAAAGATTCAAGAGATGCATACTTTTCCTTACCACCTGCATTTTTAGAAAACAAGCTAATATCATTCCTAAACCTACCAAGCAGGTACTACCACTACCATTACTGTGACTTATACAGATGGTTTATTTGACCTTTCTTTGTTCTTTGAATAGATTTCATTTTTGAAGATTTATGACCATTGCCTTCTATTTAATTGACCTTATATGCTCATTCCCACAAGAAGGAAAACTGAATACATGTTTGCCTTCCAGAAAGCCTTCAAAGCCAAAGCTATGCCAATGGGATGCTACAGTCACAGTGTATAGATCCTGGAGTATGAATATTCAGCTAGGCTCACTGAATAATCTGAGGGAGCCTCTGCACTCAAGCCAGGTGCAAGAGGTTAAAACAGCTGGCTAGCCATCTTTCATCTTGGTATGCCTTCCTACTGTTTGAAACTGTCTCATGGTCCTCCCCACAAGCAGACAGTCCTCCCCACAACTATTTTGCGCACACACACGCACACATACACACACAGAGAGAGAAACAGAGACAGAGAAACAGAAAGCCAGACAGAGCTGCAGTTGTATTCTTTCTCTAAAATCTCACTGCAGAAAAGGAAACTCTTTCAAAGTCCAAAGTATGAAACAAAATGATTATATTTAAACAGTCACTTTTTTTCTCTCCTTTTCCAACCCTTCAGCCCTGTTTCATTTGTAGTATTTTCATTCTCCCCCTTTCCTTTCTGGCTTTCCAAAAGCCAAGTCCCTTCTCCCTGTCAGCTTTGTCAGTAAACAGAAAGTAAAACAAGGGTTGATGGCACTGAGAGTGTTACATACCCAGGCTGTGTTTTTGCATTGCTCTCAATGGAAGCGATCGATGCCCATGTCACAGTGGTGTTCCCAATCGCAGCCAAGTGTCTGCCTCAACCTAACCAACAACAGGCAGGGCTTTCAAGGCTGCTGCTCACTACCTCTTCCTTTCATCCATCCACTTAGACATCCACCAAACTCTCAAAGACAGAATAAACTATCATCTGCTCTTCAATCACCGCTCTTTAAGGATCCAGCCACTGGAAATCCTTCCAAAGGGGAATCACAATTTCAAATATACATATCAGAGAGATTTATCCAACCTTCAAAATCATCAACCCTCCTCTCCCTCCCTTTTTAATTTTTTTTCCTTCTGCCTTTTTCTTTCTTTCTTTCTCTCTCTCTCTCTTTTCCAGCTACCTGATCCTTGATTTAAAATGGAACAGGGTTAATAATAATATGAAAAAGGCGATGAGAACGAAGGAGAGGAAATGCAACTGTCAGATACAGGAACAGTCAGACTTCCTGCCTGACCCTGCGGGGTCTGCCTCAATGTAAATCCACCATCTTCTGCCTGGCAAGTTGTCTTTTGGTTGAACTGATTTTTTTTTTTGGGTGGTAGTGGTGGTGGGGAGGGCGAGAGGGGGTTGTAATGTTTGCGATGTATGCCTTGGTACCTAAGGTGGAAGAAGAGGAGGAGGAGGAGGAGAACAGGAGGAGGAGGAGGAGGGTGTGTGTTTTTCTGAATGGAAGCGAAAAAGCCTCCTCGGGACGGCGCGAAGGCTGAATCCGGCTGGCTGAGCCTCTTCTCTCGGCTGGGCCCAGTGCCCCGAGCAGCCGAAGACCCCGAGACACCCCCCCTCCAGCTGGCAGGTAACAAAAGGAATACAGCAACGTCTGATGGGGGGGCGAAGGGTACGGCTGGGGAGCAGGAGGGAAGGAGCCGAGGGCACGGAGGTGGGGGGCGCAAAGTTTCCGATCCCCATGTTTACAGGCGAGGGCAAGGTTGCAAGGCAGGCGGGGACGCCGAGACGCGCCTCCCTTAGCCGCCGCGCGAAGGGATGTATGCGCGGAAAGGAACCTCGGCGCCGCTGCATTACAGATCGGGAGAAGTAGCCGTCTCACACTCCGCAGGGCACATAAAAATAATATATATATAATATTATAATATATATAATATATGCATATTATGATATTATATTTCTTTGGCACAAATCTGAGGAAAATAACCCAACGCCGGAGCCCCACGCGGGAGAGAGAAAGGGAAGGAAGGAAAGGAAGCCGCGGAGGGCGCTTCACAAAGGGAAGAAGCGCTGGCCGAAGCTTCCCCAGCCGAGCCGTCCCCTCCGGCGAGCCTGGCAGCTCGGTCCGTCTCGCTAGAAAGTGGCGCCCCGGGAAAAGCCAGCCGCCGCTCCTCTTAGCGGGCTTGCCTCGCTGGTTGCCTGCTACGGCAGGAGCCCAACCCGGCTGCTGCAAATGCCAGCACCCCACCTCGAAAGCACACGCGCGCGCACACCCGCCGAGACAGGGGGCCCCTCCGTCCCACCGGCACTCGCACCCCTCGGCATCAAAGCCAAACGCGAGCCCTGATCCCCCCCCAAAGCACCCTAAACTTTCCCCAGAGGCATCGCGCTCCGGAATCCGGGGTTAAAAGGGTGCGGGGGAGGGGGGGAGAGAGAGGGAGAGAGAGAGAAAGGAACAGGCAAAGATTTTTGACAGCCGCGCCGTGGCTCAAATCAGCCCGTTTCCCAGATCGGTTTTAAAAAGACACACACAGTGCAAAAAATTATAAGAATAATAGTATTTTCTTCTATCAAACGTTAAAGATTCTTCACTTAATCCAAAAGTTACAATTTTGAAGAAAAACGGGGTACCCCAACCCCATCCTCCCGAAATTTAAAAGCGAAGGAAGCCTTCTCCCATAAAGAAGCAACGAAAAACGAGAAAAGAGATAGGAAAAGTGGGGGGGGGGGTGAGAAAGGGAGAGATAGAGAGGATCAGTGGATGGGAGTGTGTATGTGCGTTTGTGTGTTTGTGTGTGTGTGTGTGTTTGTGTGTGTGTGTGAGTGTGTGTATGTGTGTGTGTGAGAGAGAGAGAGAGAGAAAGAGAGGGACAGAGAGAGAGAGAGAAAGAGAGAGGCAGGCAGAGAGCGAGAGCGAAATATCAAAGATTGTGCAAGATCAGCTTGGAAAGATAATCGATACTCGACCTAAATTTAACACAAACTACTCAATAAAAGTTAAAGAAAAAACTTACTTTCCATTTCCCCTCGCAGTTCTTACTGGATCTTCGCCTCTCTGTTTTGTTTTGCTTTATTTACTTAACAGCTGATCACATCCAAGTAAACGACAGAAGGTTCATTAAAAATAATAAAAAAAAATAATCCTCCAACTTTATTGGGTGAAAATAAAAATGAACAAGAAGTGGGGGCATGGAGCGGTCCTTTGGGGTCCGGGAGTTGTTAAAGCAAGTGGCGACCGCGGTCTCGCTGTTTGGTTGTGAAGGGGTTGGGAAAAGGAGGAAAGGAAATGAAAATCCGATATGTCTTTATTCTGCTAATTATTATCGTTTTAGCCCTGTTTAAAAAAATGGCTGATTAAGTTGAGTGCGCATGTCTTTGTGTGTCTATTCCCGATATGCACTCTGGGAATGAGAGAGAGAGAGAGAGAGAGAGTGAGCGAGCGGGGGGGGGGGGGGAGAAAGAGAGAAGAGAGAGAGGTGTAATTAGCGAGGTGATCAACATTCTCCAGACTGCAAATGACGCGCAGCGCGGACTTACTGCCGCTGCTGCTGGGGACTCGCAGGGACTGCAGGAGCCACACCACTGGCCCCAAAGCAGAACGGGCAGTAGGAAAAGCAGCTTCACGGACACAAACACAAGTCTGCAAACTTCATTAGTAACACAGACACACACACACACACACGCACGCACACACACACATACACACACACACAAATAGATGGCTGGGGGAAATTAGAGAGAGAAAGTGAGTGAGAGAGAGAGAGAGAAACAACAAGGGAGAGAGAAGAAGCAGAGAGGAAGGAAAGAAGATTTGGTCTTCTTAACTGCTCAGGAATGTGAAAAGATATGGGTGCAAATTAATTATTCCTCCCACCAGGGAAGTTCTTTCTTTCTCTCTCTTCTCTTCCCCCCCCCATTCTTTTTTTCTAAAGAAGAAAATATGCTTTGGATAATGAATGTGGAATGTGCCTCTGTATGGAAAGGAAATAAGGCTAAGGCGGAAATTTTTACTCTTTCAGGCTTAAAAAATAATTTACATGTTGTTGAAGCTTTATTTATATATACACACACATACATACACGCACGCACACACATATACGCCACTGTACATACAATGGTACTGTGTCTAATAACTGTATCAATGTATACATATTAAGATGTATGCATTATTGCACACACCTATGGCAGTTTAATCTTTCTGGGGTAATTGGTCCAACAGCTCAACAAAAGTAAATTTATAATAACAAACAGTATTTTTAACATGTAATAGCAACAATAAACAGAATCAAAAAAGTATAAACTATTGTCAGCCTGTAGGACTATAAAGAGAGAAATATTTTTGTTCTTGGGTTTGTTAAAGATATTGAAAGATATGAAAAAAGAGGATATAGGGGATAGCGCATAGATGCCACTATAAATAAGAATCTCTTAGAAATCTGCAAGGGATGGAGATTGCTTCTCATTTGAAAATCTAATTATCTTAACCTAATACTACAGATGTGATGTGAATATGAGTGACACTTTCATTAAAATATAATTAACTAAAACCAGAAATCGAGATTCTTTTAAATATTCCCCACTGTAGATTAAAAATCATGTCTATTCAAAGTGCATCCAAACACACCATAGGGACACCTGCCCCAGTCCAAATGATATTATAGAAACAAAAAGTCCAAAAATGCTGGCAACTAATGCTTACATATAAAATTATATTTTTAATCTTAAAGATCCTATAAATGTGAAAATAACTTTCCAGTTGATGAGTCTCTATAATTCCTGGTTCCTGAGGTGCATTTAAAATTCTTATCTTAGGCCTTAAGAACTTAATACAACAGAAAGGTTTAATACTATTCCTCATAAAAACAAGGTATAAATATTCTGTTTTTAGAGTTCTTGTATCATATATACAGGAACCCCTGACAATCCTAAAGCTAACATTAAAAAGAAAATTTCCACTTGAATATGAATGCATGCTTGCCAGCAAAGACATCACACAGGCCAAAGATAGGGAAGTGTAGTGCAAAAGGAGGTCTTGGAAAATGGGAGATATACCCACTTGGACAGCCTGTTATAGGCAACTTAAAATATAATGACATTTCCTAGGAAAGAGGGGAAAGCAAAGACATCCAGATTTTTTTTAAATAATAACCTTTGCACTTAAGAGAGAGTTTTGTTGACAGAACATCATAAGACTTTTCCTTATGGAGGGTAACTTGATCTTGCTTGAGAATTAGACCTACTTCTCAATAAAATAAAAATGCTGTGTGCATATCATAAAGCTAGACTCAAAAGGAGGAAGTGACAGCCTCCTCCTCATCCTTGTTTACAGAGAGGGACCACTGAGGCTAACAATACATTTCCCAACCCCCATTTTCAGACATTTCTGGGATTATGGAAAATAGATATCTGGCTCTTTTTGAAATGGAAGGGTCAGGTTGCAGGATTCACTGACCAGGCAGTCAAGGACATTTAAAGTACAGCAGCCCATTTCCTAAACCCAGGAAACAATCCAGTCTGATGAAGAAGCCCCCTCAGTATAATAATTCTACTTCCAACTCAAGTGAAAAAATAAAATAAAATAGTTTGCATAGCAGAAGTATATGGAAACAACTACCATAATATTGCAACATAATAATAATAATCTTTTAATAGGGTTCCATCTATTTTTAAAAGATGTTTTCAGAAATTTCCATAGCTAGTTGATCAGGCAAGGCATGTTTCATGCCAATGTCTTCCTTGCCCTCGTGGTACTGTAGCTCCTTTTAAAGAATGTGTCTGTTTCTGTCTCTGTCTCTGTCTCTCTGTGTGTGTGTGTGTGTCTCTCTCTGTCTCTGTCTCTGTCTCTCTCTCTCTGTGAAGGGGTACCCATAGGAAATGAAAACAGGACTCCATCCCTAGTTTTTTTCCCCCCTTTCCATGTTTTGGTTTCGCACCAACCTCACTCTTCAGACTCCTTTTCATCTATCTACTTTCAGCCCTCAGCTTTCCCTAAACTGGTAGAGATCGAGATGGAAAAGGCACTCAGGGATCCTAACAATTTAGAAGAAAGCCGGAGATTGCCACGTAGCTAGGAAAAAAAAAATCGAAGGGGGTTAATTCCGAAAGGCAGCACAGGTTGTGTGTGTGTGTGCGTGCGTGCGTGCGTGTGCGCGTGAAAACAGCGAAGTGCGTTTCGGGCAGGGCAGGGGGAAATCAGCCAGGAGCACCCGAGGGCTGGGAAGTAGGAGAGCTGGCTGCTTCGAGAGGATTCCCCTAAAAGCTCGGCCAGCTTCTCAAGCCCTTTTCCCTTTTCGTTCCAGGCTGCTTGCTCAGCTGATCGCTCAAAGACCTACGTCTAACCTCTTAGTTCCTTTTTCTTTGGTCCCTACGGCACAGCTCCAAGGGAAACCTCTTAGGGCAACCCCCCCTGATACTTGTCTGTATGGGAAGGGTGGGGTTGTAGATTTTTTCCCAAGGGGGGTGGGTGGGAGTAGCAATGATCTTCCAAGCAGGGAGGAAAGGGAAAGTTAATGGCGTTGTATTTCACATGTGTGGGAATACAAGACCGTCTGATTTTTGGATGCCACCCCCCCCCCCACGCCCCTGAGCGAAACAGACTTTGAGCAAGGGTATAAGAGAGCCAGCTCTGGCCACTCCATTCTTCCAGACAAAGAGCGTGCCAAGGCAGCCGAGGGACTTTTGTGCTGCATCTCCAGAATCTGTGCTAGGGACGTAGAGGGCCAGGAGGAGGATATACATAATTACAATCTCCTCTCTTTTTAATAACCCGACATAATTCCCTAATAAATGGCGGGCCTCTCCCTTCCTCCCCCTTTCCCCTCTCTCGCCCAAGGGAAAGACAATCCGTGCCTTTTGAAAGCGTCCCCTAAGTCTATAGATGAGCTCAGTTTGAAACGAGGTATTACAAGATCTCCGTGTTAGAGACCCCTTTATCTAAGCTACAGACACTTTCAGATCCCGAGACCCCCTCCTTCCTCTGCCTTTTTGTTATCTCTTTTCCTCCCGGGGGCTATTTGACAAAGGCGGTGTGTTAACTAACATTTTTTGTTTAACTCAGCAACTTCGTTTCAAAAACCACACTTTTAAAAACGCCGAGGCCAGTTTTCAGGACCTTCCGGGGAACGAAGGGAAGGAAGCCGAGCCAGGGGCAAAAACGTCGAGGATCTGCCAGGGGTGGTTTCCTGAAAAGCGCCCCCAACAGCTCCGGGAAACCTTTTAGTCCGACGTAGGAGTACCGCCTTGGGAGCTTGGTGCTTCTTTCCAAGAAAACAGAAACAGTACCGCGAAGTTCCTCCGTCCCGGGTCTACGGCCCGGAATTTCGGGGGAAGTCACGGAGCGAGGGATGGGCTGGAGAGGAGCCAGTCGGATTCTAACCAGGCCAGGCATCTCGATCCAGATCAGCCTGGGGAGGGAGGGAGACCCCAGGTCGGCACATGAATGCGACTCTGTATGTCTTGTCAGTAGCGTTGCTTGAACCGCACCTCCCACACTCCCACACTCCCCCAAAACACCCGCATCCCAACCTCCAAGCAAGGAAAGCTTTGCAGGCAAGCTGGCTGGCGTTTCCCCCTCCTCGGGAGCTTAAAGCCAAGAGCTTCCTCAGCTGCTTTGCCGGAGTCTCCGCAGGCTTTAAATACCCTGAACCTGAGCTTCTTGGCTTGGATGGGGAAAAGGGAAAGCCGCGGGCACGCACGCGCGCGCGCTCGCTTCCTCTTCCCTCGCCCAGCCACACGCCCCGGGAGCGGTGGGTGAAGGAGCTGGGCGCCCTCTGGTCTTCCGAGGTCAGCGCTTTGACAGGACTGACCTGCCTCCCCTCCCGGCAACCGCCCTCGTCTTTATAAACACAAACAGCCGGGAGGACTAGCCGCCAACAATAGTAATTCCCCCAACTTCACCGGCCTTTTAGCTCGCAAGCGTTCCGGCAAATCTCGGGCAAGGAGCGCTTATCCGCCACCTCGTCTTCCCCAAAGCAGGGCCAGCCCTCCGGATGGGCCAGGGAAAACGGTTCACCTTCTCTCTGCGGAATGGGGCGGCGGGAAGAAGAGAAAAAGACCGGGGTGGGGGGTGGGGGAGAGAGAAAGAACCAGGCGAAGCAACGGAAAAGAAAGACTAAAATCCCGAAAAGCTGGCAGAAAGAGGGAGAAAAGGCAAGGGAGAGAAGGAAAAGAGGGTAATCATAAGCCTCTCCATCCCTTAGTGAACAGAAAAGAAAGCAGACAAACCCAATAGTTCGCAGTGCCAGTAAAATAAGAAGGTCTTTTTTGTTATTTAAGGCAATATGCTAAACTATCTCCTCGGCAAACCGTGATTCTAAAGTAACCAAGCAAAAAGTTATTTTCGACCAAGGAGCCAAGTTTTTTCAAAGAAAACGTACAGATTTTACAACTAAATAAAAGCCACCACCTTTGCATTGTCCCCATAAACTACACATAAATTAAAAGTACCGTTAAAGGAAAGCCTCCAGCAAGCAACATCTGATCTGACTTACCGAAAGAAAAAAAGAAGATAATTTAAACCATATTTAATTACAAAAGCAGTAACCGAAAAGTAAATCAATCAATCCTTTCTCTCCAAAATGTTATCCGCCAAGGTAGAGAAAGGATCATTCGTACAGTCCTCCTGCGTCAAAAGGCTAACCGAAACTCCAGTCTTGAAGAACTGATTACGGGGGTGTAAAAAAAATAATAAAAAATAAATAAACGGGGAAAATGGGGTGTCCCCCAAACTCTCAATGTTCTAGAGATTTTCAAATTTTGGCTGAAAATAATGGCAATCGGAAAAGCTCGACGAAAAAGTTAAAAGAAAATATACCTCTTGAGGAAAAAGACCATCTCCTTGTCTTCTTTGTCTATCAGTCTCCAGTTAAAGCATATGGAAAATCTTTTCAAAATGCCCAGATTTGGCACATTGTCATTGCAAAGAGAGGAGTGCAGTGATGCTGTTATAGAAAATGGGAAATAAATTCAGGATTGGGTGCTGCCTCCTTCAATGCGGGTTTATCTAAGTTTAATTTAATATTCCGCAATCACTGTATGATCGCATATAATTCACCAAGATTTTAAAGGGCTTTGCATAAATACGCGAACCTCGGGCATCAAGTCATGTAACCCGATTAGTTCTTCTTATTTATGGGTTCCCCCCCTCATTAGATGCACTTTAAATTGCAAGTGCAAATAATAAAAAAGGGTGGAATAACAGGGTTTGGATAAGCAAACGATTATAGGAAGAACTGGCTTTAGAAAATTCACTCAAAACATAAAATCAAAAAGCACAAAACGGTTGTTTGTAAAACACTAAACCTTTAATCGATTTATTGGCATTCTGATCGATTAGATAAACGGAAATCCATGGTAAACATAAAGGCATTTAAAAGCATTTCCCTCTAATTTCTAACAAAACTTTTATGTTCCGAGGAGCAAAAAAATTTTATTAAACGACTAACAGGAAATTCTTCAGATATCAAATTACGATAATAAAATTATTTCCACATGGAAAGGGATAATGACAATGATGATAGTAATTATAATAATGAATAATTCAACAGCCCTTTGACATATATAGAAAACCTGATTCAGAGCAGCTCGAGAGGAGCTAGTTTTAGGAGGAAAACAGTTTATTAAGAGAAATTGACTTGAAAACTGACATTTTCAACTAGACTGACAATTGCAGGGGTGATTGTTAAAGTTATGCTAATTTCCTCCGCTATCAAAAGAGATCCCGGCCCATGTTCACCGAAAGCGTTGCCCTTTCAATCGAGTTACTATCTATTTGTAAAATAAGTATGTAAATATGCCAGCTCCATCTGAATCACAAGAAAAAATATATCGGGGTTTGCGAGGAAGTGGTTAACACCGAAAACGCGGGTGCCTTCCTTCTAAAATAATCCACCGAGATGGCCCCACTCGCGTTTTCCAGATCTGGGGAAGACAAGTCAGCAATATATATATATTGCTGTTTAAGTTAAAAGAATAAGGATGAAGAGTTGGAAAGCACGAGCCACGCAGATATCGGAGCTCGTGGCATTCAGGCTGCGTGAAGAGGAAGTGTTGCTGTAACGGGTATTATGTTTATTTGATAAAGAAAATCAATGAAAGTGGCTGTAAAGTAGTTAGTGAGGCGTGTGTTTGGGACTCGGGTTGAATAGTGACTCCAGCGGGCTGGTCGATCAGCTCTAAGAGCTCTGGAAATCTACCCTAACCCTCCGCCTCATCCCTTTCTCACGCAGCCTCCGCTCATCTTCCGAGTCCAGGGAACTTCCCTGGCAGACTCCGCCCTCGAGTCCTCCCCCCCACCCGCCCTGTCTCTCCCTTCCAATTTCGCGCTGGCATCTTTCTCACCCCCCCTTTTTTTTGCCGGGGCTGTAACTTTCCTCTTACCCCACCGACCCCTGTCATGACCCCCCCCTTTCCTCCACCCTCCCAACGCCTAACCTCCCATTCCTCTGCTTTCTCATCTCTTCAGTCAGCTCGTTCAGAGAGCCTCCCGGCCATTTCCACCCCCAGCAGCCAAAGTTTCTAATTCCGCCCCACCCTCTCCATCTGCCAAGCCCAGGAGTGGGAGCCCCTTACACTGGGAGCAGAAATGTGTTTTAAATGCCAGGGATGACCATTGCTAGAAAGAATAACACAGTGCCTTTTAGCATGTGCAGAGTTCATCTGTCCCCACTGAGAAACCACATGAGTTAAGTGTCAGTGCCCAGTTATCCTTTTCTTTCTAGCAATTGCGTGGGTGCACCCACAAATACACAGTGCATGGTGAGCAGAATAAGAAACGGCATCAGTATTATTGTCAGCAGGATGACTTGGAAGTCGGCCCGCTGCTGGCTTTTAGGCTGATTTATTTGCAGCAGAAAGTGTAGATATAGAATGAAGCCAATGATAAACATATATGTGTGTCTTGGTATTTGGCAGAGGTATATTTGGGGGGGGGTAGAGAAGAGGAAGAGAGAAGGGAAGGTTTGAAAAAAATCATCTTCTAAATATTAACAGATCCAAACTGCTAATGAGTCACAAATATTTAAGAACATTGATCAGCCTACAAACCAGCTTGCAATCTTTATAAGGGCCTAATTTCTCAATATAACTAGATTTAAATCAATTGTTCTTTGACCCAAACAGGTTTACTTAGATGTAAGCCCCAGTCTGTTTAATGGGATTGTTTCTCTTCCTGTACTACGTTTTTTTTTCAAATTCCAATTATTTAAACATTCACCTCTCTCTCCCCCCCCTCTTTCTCTCCCCCAAATAAATCTGAAATTGATCCCAAATAAATCTGAAATCATTCATTGGAATCTGCTCTATAGCCAATCTGTTTAAGATTAGGCTCTTGCCTCTCCGACTGTAATTTCTTGCACATCCATATGAAAGAGACTAAGGTGTCATCACTGGAGAGCTATTTTGGAACAAATTTCTGGATAAGATAAATGACCCTAAGGAATAGGTAGTTTTCTTTTGCAGTTTTTGCACAAATATTCACTTTGTACCTATTTATAATTTTTTGTTGTGCCCTGGTCCATCTTTTATAGGTGGGAATAAAATTAGCTTTTAAGCTTTATAGGCCTTGAATACAGGAGCAATCTTTGCATATGCACATAGAGAGAGGGGGAAGGGAGGGAGGGAGGAGAAAGAAGGAGAGAGAGAGGGAGAGAGAGAGACTCTTGTGAGTGTGCGCTTAAACCACAGTTTTATTTCCCTTTCCACTATCAGCTTATATAAAAACACAGCCTGCAAACTTGCAAACTCCACGAAGTTCATTTCCACCTTCTGGTTTGAATTAGGAAGCCCATTATCTAGGCCCCTTTATCATCTCTTTCCCCGCCTTGTGGCCTCGTTAATAAAAAGGGCTTTGGTGTGGTCAATGTTACAACATGGCAGCTCTAAAAGAAGCATTTCATTTTGTAACTCAGTTCTCTTTACTTACTCCACTCTGGTTTCTCTTTGTTACACAAGTACACACAAATACGCATCCACACAGACAGAATTCACAGAAACTCCTCTGTTTTTTCTCATTCCAATTGCACACTTTACCAAAATGGTTAAATCGGGTTAAAAAAGATATAAGATGAATCTGTTTAAAATGTGGTTAAAAATGGTACAGGATGAAGAAACCAACATAAATACAAGTGAATGACTCTATCAAAATCTGTGCCAAGCTAGCCAATCTTACCAGTCCATCAGAGTTACAATACAGTTTGTTTACCTGTTGACTTCACTTGTAGCTTCTAGAGTTATGAGAATTCTCCTGCTCTTTAAGTTCAGTTAGGCTTGCCAGGTATGGCTGAAGCAGGTTGAGAAGGTCAATCAGTATGAAATCTAGAGATGCCATTCAAATGTGGAGAAGAGGGTAGGGTACGGTGAGTAAGATGCTTGGAGTGTTCAGAATGAATTGGGGATGGGAGGTCAAATAATGTTTGATTGAAGATTTTTACATTTGATACACTGGACAGATTAGAAGTCTTTCCCAGCATACATCCAGTACCTGAATACAGGATTATGCATTGAAATATAATACTGTAACAGTTATTTTCAACTTTTTTATATGGGACTATAAAGTGCCATTTTCAATGCCACCAAGGGCACTTGTAGCTTTTCTTTAACTATGCAGAGAGCTTAGCTGAGAAAAGCTTTGATAGACTACCAGAGGAGAGAAAGAGGAGACTCCACTTGACTTATAGGTGAAATTTAACTTAAAATATATCTGAAGAAGATATTATATGGGAAAAATATTAGAATCTATGTTTTAATGCCTAAGAAATGAATGTCATTCTGGAAGTTTGCAAATGTCTATTCAGGTTGTTTCTAATGGTCTTCTATGTTGCCTGCATTTGGATGAACCTCAAAATAGCCAACATTTCTTAGTCTAATGCAGGGATATCAAATGATGACACATTGTCATCATGTGATGTATCACAACTTTTCCCCCCTTCTCTAAACTGGGGATGGGCATGGCCAGCACCTGACACATCTGGCCTGGACCCATGAGTTTGATACCCCTGGTCTAATTATTGTGAGGATCCAGTTCCTATGGTTAGTTTCTGATTTACTGAGAATGTAAAAAGATAGATAATTGAATAAGGTGTGGTTTCCTGAACAGTAGATAAGCATGTTGTACAAATGCAAGTAATATAGCTGTCTTTTCTTTGAAGCAAGGATGGGGAAACTGGGTTCTATCAGTTATAGTACAGGTCTCAATATTTTCTCCTTACAAAGCAACCAGTTTGGAGCTACTGAGACTTCATAATTTGGTAATGTCTGTAGGACAATAAGCTTGTGCATCCTTAAGACTCTTGGGAAGTGGATAGGTTACACATTTTAGTAGATTTCTTTTATTTATTTATGTAAAATAGTTATGTAGCTGTCCATCTTATGCGAGAGGGATCTTGGAATCAAAATGGACAGTAATTTAAATATGAGCTAGCAGTGTGCTGCAGCTGGCAAAAAAGCCAACACAGCTCTAAGCTGCATTAGCTGCATTAACAGCCTAGATAGAATCAAGATCACTTAATGTGTTACTACTACTTTATAATGACTTGGTAAGACCACACTTTGAATTTTGCATCCAGTTTTGGTCACCATGATATAAAAAAAGATGTAAAGACTCTAGAAAGAGTACAGAGAAGAGTAACAAAGATGATTAGGGGATTGGAGGCTAAAACATATGAAGATTGGTTGCAGGAATTGGTATTGGTATTCCTGCAACAGAGCCAAGGTGGCGCAGTGGTTAAATGCAGCACTGCAGGCTACTGCTAGATCAGCAGGTCAGCGGTTCAAATCTCACCGGCTCAGGGTTGACTCAGCCTTCCATCCTTCCGAGGTGGGTAAAATGAGGACCCAGATTGTTGGGGGCAATATGCTGACTCTCTGTAAACCGCTTAGAGAGGCCTGAAAGGCCTATGAAGCGGTATATAAGTCTACTGCTATTGCTATTGCTATTGTATGTCTACTTTAATGAAAAGAAGGATCAGGGATGACATGACAGCATTGTTCCAATATCTGAGGGGCTGCCATAAAGAAGAATGGGTAAACCTAATTTTCAAAGCACCTGAAGGCAGGTCAAGAACCAATGAATGGAAAATAATCAAAGAGAACCAACCTAGAAAATTTCCTGACAGTTAGAACAATTAATCAGTGGAATGACTTACATCTAGAGGTTGTAGGTGTTCCAACCCTGGATATTGTAAAGAAGAGATTGGGCACCCATTTATCTGAATGGTATAGGATTTCCGGCTTAAGGAGGGGGTTGGACTAGAAGATCTCCAAGATCCCTTCCAACTCTGATATTGTTTTATAACCAACTCTGGGTGGTTCCCAGTAAAATATATTGAACTAAAAGCTGAAAGAGTTTTCATTGTTTGGTCATATGTAATAATTTACTTTTCAAAAGTTTGTTTTCTCTCTGCTGTAGTAATTGATTACTTAATATTTTTGTTTTATTTTAATAGGGAGTACACAATAGGTTCTACTCCATATCCACTCCAATAACTGTTCTCCTTCTTATCTAAAACAATACTGCACGAAGCAATGCATGTTGGACAAAATGTGTTTGCTTCAAACACATCTCCTTATTCTGGTGTTGCCAATGACTCTTTACAGCAGTTTTTTTTTTTAAGGAAAAGAAAACTTTCAGGTTTTCAGGATCAGACGGGAAATTTGTGGGATAAAGAAAAGTTGTTCTTTCTTTCCCAGACCTTTTGGTTATTGGAACACATTTGATGAATATGTTTCAAAATATGATATAATACAAATATGGTGTGACCATGTGCAAAGTGCATTTGTAGTGCTCCTGAATGATCATATACATGCGACTATTTAAGAATCATAATTCAGTGGAGAGTATTTGAGCTTTAGGTAGATTGCAGACCCAATTCCTTACAGGCTAATAATTAATCAAGGTAGTATACAGTCTTTGTGTATATAGTAGTAGTATGTAATCTTTGTGTACTTTGTGCATATTACTTCTGTACTGTGGAATATATATATACTGTATATATTCTATAAACTATATTCTATAGTTTTTATTTATCTCACTGAACACAAGTTTTCTTTCCCCGAACTGAGTGTATACCTAATTATTCAATTCAAGAAATAAATGCATTAGGATATTTTATTTAAATTAATATCATGGAAGGCAGATTTTGAAATCTAAGAATGCAGTATGTGCATTTTCAATTTAGAAATAAATTCACTTAAATCCAATAGGCCAGGATTTTAAATAAATATATTGAGAACTATACTGTATATTTGGGGGAAAAATGAATATTATCACAATTGGTAAAAGAGGTCCTTCCTTCCTCCTGCCTTCCTTCCTTGCTTCCGTCCGTCCTTCCTTCCGTCCTTCCTGCCTGCCGTCCGGGCTCCTTCCGTCCGTCCTTCCTTCCTTCCTATTTCCTTCATTCCTTATTTCCTTCCTTTCTTCCTATTGTCTTCCTATTTCCTTCTTTCCCTCGATATAACTATATTAATTTCACTACTGGAGTCATTATGACTTTTCTCCATGGGCAGTATGATCTATAAGTTAAACACCCCATTTTAGATTTAAAGGACACATGTTTGAGGATACAAAAAAGGGTACAAATCAGACCCCATTTATTCCAGAATAGACACAGTAAGCTATAGATGGAAAGTGTGTAGCACTCGGGGGCTTGTCGCATTTACTCACATGAGACATTAAGTGAGATGATTTCCCTTAGAGCAATTCCTATCTCTAAATAGGCTGTAACCTACGCAATATTAGTAGGCAGTCAATGCCATTAAATTCGATGGGGTTACTTTGGTGTAACTGGCTTATAATTACATTGCAAAAGAGAAACAAATACTATATTGAAAAAGGTTGTTTGGTACATTATTATTTTTCTAGTGAAAAATGTAGAAGTTGATAGCCAGCAAAGAAGGCAATCCATGTATTATGCATGTTTGCATTTGAGTTACTTTAGCCTGCATCTCTAGGTACATTTACCCGAGAATAACACCCTGAAATAGAATCAGGCATTCTTTAGACAGGAACATAAACCATGGTACTTACAATGGGTCATACGTCTTTTGTCTCTCAAGCCCACTGTAAGATATCTGGGGCAGACAAAAAGGAAATCGGCAAGGGCTTCTGACTTCTAATAGTTTAACAATAGCAGCAACAAAATGATGTTTTCCAGCTAAATTGAACTGCTGAGATATTTTGCTGCTGGGGGAAAGGTCAGACACCCCCCCCCCCCAAGTTCATTCCTGTGAATGAACCAAAGCATCTGTTTTATGAAATTATTGAAGGGTAAGTTTCAAGTGGCAAGTTCAAAAGTGCAGCATCAATGCATTTTTAACGGCACTAGTGCAAGCCACTGTTTGCACAGATACGAAAACAGTGGGGTAATATCTCCACATACTGTCATTTCTACGAGTTGGTGAATGGTGCTGAAAGTCATTTAAATCCTTAGAGCCAGAAATCTTGCCTTTGCTTCTTCTTGACCAGATGACAGTAACAGCCTACTAGACGACTGCGTCTGCAAGTGCAAACCGCAGGGTTTTGAGGCCTATTTTGAGTTGAAAACACAGTAGAGAAATGATGTGTCTGGTTAAATTGGCCTATGGATTGCCTTTTTTTTCTGTCATCATTAAAGTAGCCCTTTAAAATTGGTGGAGAAATAATGCTGATTAATTTTTCCCAGATTTCCTGGCAATTGTTTAGTATGGGTACTTTTGACCTTTAAAAAATGCAGGCAGCTTTTATAGTTGAAAAAATTCTGAAACAAGTATCAAATATGTCTTGTAAATTATAATACAAGTCAGTAACCCTCCAAATTCTGACTTTAAAAAAAAGATACTTTTCAGGGATAATCTATGAACTGCCTTTTCCAAAACTGCCTTATCTAATGTACTGTACCTTTCTCTGCTTTACACATACAAAAATAACTCTTACTTCCTTATGTATTATTTTAAAAATGTGATTAAAATTGCATTTTGGAGATTTTTATGAATTATACTTTATCCAGGAAGGTCTAATTTTTTCCCTTCCCCTGACATCACAAACTGTATACATGAAAACAAATATAAGTGTTGCACTGAAATATATTTTACCCGGAAATAAATTTCTTTCATCTTAATCAGATTTACTTTAGACATGTATAGAATTGTGCTGTAAAGAATATAACAATAGATATCTCATCACTTCTAATATGCTTAATGTGTTTTCTTTAATATGAAGTCCAATATAGAAATATATTTGTAAGGAACATAGTGCTGAAATATGGATAACTAAATTAAAATAGTTTTGCCACTCAAATTATTACTTACTAGATTCCTCAGAGACAACCTTTAAATTGTCTCAATGAAAAGTATAACATTTCTAAATCCAAATGGTATTACGACAGGATTAAACAGGATTTCAGTTTATATCTTAACAAAATATTAAAGATGGGAAGACATACATTTTTTCCAAAATCTCATCTAGGAGTAGACACTGTTCTAAAAATATAAATTTTCAAGATGTCCTTTAACATTCCTTCTGAAACAATATGTTACTATATGGTTAGTATGCATTTATTCTTGTTGTTTGATTTGTTCTTTTACAAAATTATTTTAGCAGTTGCAGATTTAACAGAAAATAAAGATGAAAGAAGACATTGTAATCTTTGAAAATGTGATGTTGATAAACACATGGATAATTATTTAATGCAAATAATTTAAATTATAACAATTATTGGTTTATAGTTCTCCATGGAATTAGTATTTTGGAGCTGAACAAAGCAAAAAATAATAATTTTACATTTAACTGAGCTAAATATTATTTTAAGAAATTAGAAATATTAACATGTTTAAGTTAAAAATCCATTATTAATGTGAAAATGTTCTGCAAGATAGTCATGCAAGACTATTCCTATATCTTTGGGGAATTCTGTATAAAAGACTTTGATAACAGGTTATTTTAAAATAATCATACATTTTGTTAGAGAAGAATGTCAGCATTGTATACCATGTAGCATTTTGCATAGTATTTTTAAAAAACATGTTAAAAGGAATTGCATTCTAAAAATCCAGAAAACAATTCAAAGAGAGTTGAATAGTTAACATTTATAGAGCAATTAAAAATAAAATAGTTTATAAAATGATTTTATTTGTAATAAAATAAGAGCATATATACTATTTTGTAATAAATTTATATTTGAATAACTGTTATAACTATTATCTATTTGTATCTTCTGTCAATAGATTTTAACTGTTTGAAGTGCAAGACTTAATGGATTTTTAAAATAATTTTCTAACAAAAATAATTACATTCCAAAAATGAAAACTTTCATTTGTAGGAATAATTCTACAATTTTTGTAGGAATAAATACATGAAATTTGTAAGATTTTTCATTTCTTCTTATTCAAATATGTAGATTAAATATAACAATTCAGTAATTCATGAAATTCATGAAATTCATTAAAATCATCTCAGAAATATAGTGTGACATGGGTATTTTTCTGTAGCAAATGTTTAATATTGTATTAATTACAGATAAAATGCTATTTTTATTACAGATTCAGTTTTTTTGCATTTAGTTAGGACAGTTGTCATTTTGGAATCATACATACTAATATTCCTATTCCAGGTATTGGGATGTCTCCAATAAAATTCTAGTTTGTTATAAACAACATCTATTGTTGCAATTCTTGTAATGTTAATAAGAATTTCTCCAAAATATTAGTATGGGCTATTCCTTATTCATCTATAACAGTGTGAATATGAAGATGGTGTTTAAAGAGTTTATTCTTGACTTTATCTTAGTAACTACTTTAACTTAAGTTATGAGATACACCTAGAGGGGTAATACATTGAGTTTAATAGGAAGACAGTTAATAACCTTTTTTCATCCCTATGCACTATCAATCATGGCTGTCACCAGTCTGCTGAATCAAAGCAAAAGTGTTCTTCACAGATGACTGATTAGAAACGCAAAATCACAAGATCCATCTTCATGGTCACTTTTATTATAGTCATTTTTAAACTGACAGCAACCTGCTCAGTTTCAGCAGCACAAATAGTGTCACTCAGTGCAGCTAGGCATGAGAAGATATTGGCTGAATTATACTCAAAAATAATTAGGCCCAAACCCTTTTGTAGAGTGAAGAAACAGTTTTATTTCTGTCTTTCAATTCTCCCAAATAGGCTACCTTCCATCCTCCAAACATTCTTTATTCTTCTGCTTATACTGAATACTCATGATATTTCTGTTTGGTAATCCATTCATATTATTTCATTTTAGAAATGCGTATCTTATAGTTCTTTCATTTCCACCTTTAATTATCTCACAAAATTGTTGATTAATTCCCCCTCAGTCACATGGCAACCTCCTTAAACAATCCATGCTTTGGCTTCTTGCCTGCTTCCAGATTCTGTTTAAAAATAAAATGTACCAACTTATTTCAAAGTTTTCCAAGTTTTACTTCATTTTGTGGCCTTAAAATGCCAAAGAATGCCTGTTTAATTATTATCTTCGCTTTTTTATTGCTGCCAATTTTAGGCGTTTGAAATGTTGGTACTTTTGAAAAACTTAGTATAGTCTCCCTTGTTGCTCCTTTATATTCTGTTCCAATATATCTTACAGGACAATTGAATGATACCCTATTTCCCTCATCTTTTCAAGTTGATACTTTTCTTCACAATGTATGCAATGTATTCATTATCAAAGCTAAGAATAAGTCATTTAAATGAAATTTAAAAAAAAACAGTCTGTGCTAATCAACTCTCCATTTTCTTTTTCATCTGTTACTTCTCATATACCAATTTTCAACTGCAGGTTTCTTAGAATATGAACATGTAATCTTGTAGTGATTTGGTAGCTGTTGATGGCTCTTAATTCTATTCCTCCTCCTCCTCCTCCTCCTCCTCCTCCTCCACCACCACCACCACCACCACCACCACCACCACCACCACCACCGCCACCACTACCGCCACCGCCACCACCACCACTGTATTTAGGTTTGGATATTAATATAGTTTCTTGATGGTAATCATTTCATCTTGTATGCATGGACTAAGGAGTAAGCACTATTGATTTCTGAATCTGGTAAGTGTGGTAGCCCAAAATTTGGTTTACCTTCTAAATAATTAGGCTAGGAAGATAAGCTAATGTAGCATTATTGTAGTGCAGAATGATAAAGTGGGAGATTGTTCATCTCTGCACAGATGGAGGTAATATTTATCTCGGATGAGAACAACAAGAAATGTGCTACCAACAGAACATACCAACAGAAATAAGTAGCAATCCCATGTGTGTATGCGTGTGTGCAGGCACAGTGCACACAGACCCACACATATAAACTAAATGTATGGATCACTTATAATCCACAACTATTTAGAGAAAACAAACAAACAAGATACCAGTGATATGCCAGTGCAGATGTTATCCTGGAATAAAATTTATGACCAGAAACACAATATTTATTTGTTTTGTGACCAACTGCATCTGTCACAATAAGTGTCCTTAAATAAAAACATAGATTCTATTTGGGACTTTTAATTACTTCTAGTCATTGGGTGTGCCATGGTATTAAGCCAAAAATAAAAATGTTAATTTTTTTTGTAATGTTCTATATCACAGTAATAGATAGTTTGTGATGTTGCAAATTAAATTAGACAGTTAAATAGCTTTTCTTCAGAAAAAATAGGATGTAATGCTATTTAAAGTTTATTCAAGTGTGTGTGTGTGTGTGTGTATAATTTGTTATTATTTATCGCACTGTAAATATTACAAAATATTACAAAAATTCAAAAATTATAGTGCTGTGTTTTTGTATTACTTATCATTCTAGGTTACAATTAAACCTAAACCTATACGTATAACCAACTAAAATAAATTATATAAATACAGTATCAGTTTACAGGTGAATTTAACACAAAGAACCATCCTTAAAACTAGGAGACTGGATATCAAACTTTTAAATAAACTAAATTATTTTTATTTAAAAATATGAACAAGATTTCATAGAATGGTTTTATGAAATCTGTTGTGATTATTTTTTGTTTTATTGGTGTACTATCTTGTTACTCTGATATGCTTTCTCTCATTAAAAGAAGGAAAATATCTTCTATTTTTGATGTGACTGGGTTTGAGTTGTTTATGTCTGGGAATATCCCATTCTAATATTAACATAGCTGCCCAGGTAGTCTAAGAAGAAATTAATCCTGTGCATTCAATTTAATTTGCTAATACTGTGTATCCCAAGTACTATTTTTGTGAATTTAGAAGTTCTGAATAATATATCAAAAACAATAAGTTTATATGGATATGAAAAATATCAGTAACATTGTGGGGCAGGGAGTGGAGGACTACGATAAAATTATTTGTCCAGCAACATTGACAAATTTATTTTGTTAACAGGAATTTAATAGCATTGATCTAAGTTCTATAGAACAGTATAAGAAGAGTTTAAATCTTAATACAACAGTTAAAACACAAATGTGGATCTCGTGTAGTGCTACTGATATCAAACCACTCCCATTTACTCTACTAAAGTTTGGCAGTTACATTAATGTAATGCACACAAAAGGATGAAATACAATTCCACCACTGTTGAATAAAGAAGCAAAGCCTGGTAAATATGGAAACCACATGTTCAGATTAGAGTAGTAGTGGGATCTCGATCAAAAACAAGCTTAAGTACAAAAAACGTGTGGTACTTAATATGGAAGGTCTTATAAAATGAAATAGTGAATGTACGGAAAACCGTATGGGATAAGATTAATAGCTTTAATCAAAAATCATGGGCAAGGAGGAAGGGAGAATGCATTGTCCTGAATTGTTTGGGTTTCTTTTTTTTTGAAAAGTGGTAAATGTAGTGATATGTTAGTATTCATTCAGTTTTAAAAAAATCCCATTTCAAAAGTCATAAATATCAATATTTATATGGTTAAATCTCTCTCTCTCTGGTATTTGTTTTGGTTAGATTGAAATGCTAAGCCCATTCAAGGAAAGCTTTCATTCTGTTGATAGATACTACTTGTGCATGTTGAAATAGCTGTCACAGAGACTCACTGCATGATGTACATTTCAAATGACCAGGCTATCATGTGATAGTTGTCAATGCCAAACAAAAATAAAATAGCAATATTTTAGAAGCACCTTTTATTTCTGAAGCTATTCAACAAATCAAAGCAACACAATATAAGCATTATTTATTTTATGGGATTTACATCCTGCTCTCCCATTAATAAAAGAGAATTAACAGCCTTAAATAAAATATAAATTTAATTTACAATTAAAATTAATTAATAAGGATAAGACTTAAACATATGTAAACAGTGAAAAAGGATATTTGAAAAAGTTAGGCTTGGTAAGAAAAATTGAGTGTTTGGAGAGCGATCACAGCTCCAAAACGAATTTGGTCAATGGCTTGAAAACTAGTAAAAAACACTTTTCCCCCCCATTCTGTCAAGCAGGCCTCTGAAACTCACAATATCATTAAAGGGCCTCTCTGCAGATCTAACTGACAGGTTAGGTTCATAAGAAAACGGGTTGTTTTACAAATACTAAGACCAAGCATACCATAGCATTAAAAAATGAAAACCAATTCCTGACTAGCGCTTCAAAACCAGATAGCAACCAATGTAGACACCGTGTTCTCTAGTTTACAACAAGCCCTTTACATAGAGGGTCATCAGGATCACATTTCAAATGTTTAAAAAAGTAATGATTTTCTGGTAAGGAAGTTTTAAAACTTGCATAGTTTTCTTTTCTAATTTAAACTAAATGTTGGTACTTAGAAGAGTTGTCAGTCTTTAATCCATAAGGAAGCAGTCGACCCATTTTAGGGAGATTTATGGTAAGATGGCAAATAGTGATTTTGCCACATGATATTATAGTAAGTTTATCAAAAGGCTAAAATTTCTATAGGACTCTCCCCTTACATACGGTATATACGTACTTGATTATGGCAGATATATCTTTAAGTATAAATGCTACCACAACAAAGTTCCTGAGAAGAATAATCTTGGGATTTTTCTTGTATGATGCACAGTGCTCTTTATTTTTATTCTGAAGGCCAAAATTAGGGCAGCAAAGTTTGTAGTTTCATCCAAATAAACATTTTACTGTAATGATCTGATATTTATATGTGAATACCTCAAATCATTGAACAATTTACTTTCCCATAAGTGCTTGTTGTCTGCTGCCTTTTTGATCTAGAAATATTTCCCAATATTGCTATGAGATATATTTATTTGATCTACATTTATCATTTTCTATGTACTCAAATTTTATTAATGCAAATATAACAATTAGAGGCAAATATTGATGAAACACTCTTTTGAGAACACAATTTAAACCTATTTATTTGTGCCACTGAATTCAAGAAAACTTGCATTCAGATACACATAACCAAATCACTCCAGTTTGCAAAGAAATTTTAGTGATATTCACATTTATAATAGACATATTACTTCAGGATTACAGTTAATTTAATAGCTCCAGACTTTAGCTGGATGATAAACAGTATGACGTTTTTTCTCAACTGATGCCACAGGAGTTTAAATAGTATTTAATACATGATTATGTGGCTTGTGAACATATTAATAGGAAAGGTATAGACTTGTGAAATTTCTAATGGAAAATGACTTACTATTACTGTTTTAAGCATCTGGCTAAATCTATTGAAACATACAATTAAATTTGTAAGCATTAACAACAAAAAAGCCAACTCATAAGATGATAGGGGCATGATAATTTTGTTAATAAATAATATTGATTATGTGTCTGACTCTGAATCATATAAATTGTTGGAAAAAACCTCCTTAAATGTAAGCATCGTTATTTCTTCAAATATATATTAGAACCTAATAGTAAGATAAGTAAATTTGCTCTTTGTTTACTTTTTTTACTATATGTAAAAAAAGAAACTAAAGTAGTAGGTATTTCACAAAACATGATTTAAAAAAAATCTTAACAAATAATATAAAATAGTTTAAAAATTCAATTTGTTTTATTTTAAGTAATTTATTACATATTTTAATTATAGCACACTATCTCTGAACATATTTAATGAGTACCACATGCGTAATAATTAAGTGTTTTGTGTTTTATCCCTTTTAATATAAACAAAATTGTGTACAAGAATATTCTTTTTTAATTCAAAGCGATGTAGTAGTAAATTCATGAAATGGTTTGCAAAATATGGCATATATACATACATGAAATTGGCATTATTATGTCTATGATCCTGCCATATAATAAAAGTTTTAGCTAAACAGCTATAAGTTGGAGAACAATAATTATGCATAACTCCCAAAATGAAATCTTAAGGAACTGAAAGTTGAAAATTATAATTGAACTAAACCCTATTATTTACAAATATCACAGTTGTAACAAACAATTACTGAACTTTATTGCATTTTATTGTGTTGTGGTTAATAGTTAAAGAACATTATATCTTTCCCCAATAAATTTCCATAACATATCTATTTGTTTGGTGCTTGATTTTTCAGGATTTTATTCTGCTGGTACATTTATGATGAGAGTCTCTGAGTGTTTATATCTAATTATATGTTCACATTTTATTTCAAATGTGAATAATTCTTAGACCAACATTGGGAGGAGGAGAGAGACAATTCTACAAGTGTCATAAAACTAATGTGTATATATATTCATGCTAGAAACTAAGTTAGAGAACTTCAGCATGCCTCAATTACTTGGTTACAGTTATCTATGTTTATGTATGTATTCATCCCAAACTTACTTTCCCCAAAATAGTATCTAAAATAATTAATCAGGTCTAGTTGGAAAGTTTCAGTATTTAAAATGTGGTTTTCATGTCTTCTCAAATAGGTATTTTTCCTAATTTCTACAGATTTGTCAGCTATTAATTCCTTTTAATAATAGTCTACAGATGGGTCAGAACCACCCTTTTATATATATTTCAGAGAAATGAAAACATATATTATATATATGCACATTGGATGCATTGTATATAAAAATGAAGAATGCAAATTTTCATTGTTATACAAGTAAGTGAAAAAAGCTATGTTGCAATTATTAGCTACTTATATGAAAGTAATTTCTATTGAACCCAGTGGTTTTTTTTTAAAAAAAGTTGACATATATAAGACCTCTGTGAATGTATTATTATATATTTTAAAGACGTTGGCTATGTTAAGATACCAAATGTGTGTGTGTGTGTGTGTGTGTGAGAGAGAGAGAGAGAAAATATATGTGGTATTTTATATAAACCATAATAGTATTTTGACAATGCTACTTTAATACCATATATAAAGAAACTGTAGAAAGCTGAATTTTCTTACATATAATAAAATACCTACAGTGTTTTAGAATGGAAGAATAAATATATCCATCTCCAAACCTTTGATTTAACTAAAAAAGATGTGTTGCTGCAGATTTATTTTTATATATAGCATTTACTGTTTTTAATTCTGAACTGAATGAATTTGAATCTTATTTCTATGAAACATGAAGGGTAGCTTCCCTGTATAATATTCCCTCTATAATGCATCTTAGTTTAATTCACTCTTAGCGAAACAACCTGGTTCACTCAGAAGAGCTCCTTACAACATAATTTAGCTGGACCTTTTCTTAGTAAAGGTTTTCTGGTTTTCATTTTCACTTCATATTCTCAAATAAAAGATCCTTTGTTGTCTACCATTTGATTGGGCTTAATGAAAACACTCCATTTTAACCTAACAGTATTTCCCTTGAATTTATTATATTTAAGGACACTGTCAAAAATCAAGCATTTAATCTCAGGTTTTTATACTTAAATTATATTACTATCATATGGCTCAGAGAGGTGATATAAAAAGGGCACCAAAGAGATTTAAACCAAAAGTCAAATAATAATAATAATAATAAAAATAAACCAGAACCTTGCCTCATTTTAATATGAAACTAAATACTACGGTAATGTGCAGATTGAGTATGGTATTTGACTTTAAAGACTAACATATTACAGGGTGCCAACAGCTGAATTGTGCAGTATTGACTAAACAAGATTCACTTATTTGTATTGAGGCTAATATCTTCTTTAAACAATTCCGTGGAAATTGTGCGTATAAAGTCATTGGGAGCTGTTTCTCAGGACAGCATCTCTGGCATGGTACCTGCTGGAGTGAGGAAGATAATCAATAGAAAGAAATAGAGCTGAGGATCAGACTAGGAAGCTTCAGAGCAGTTAGTGATGATAAAAATAGATGATGTCAATATTTGGGAATAACACAATTCTAGGATAACAAAAAAAAGTGCATATGTTGGAAAGGGTTCAAACAGGGGCAAAGTTAATGCATAAATGGCAGCTGCTGCTCAAGCCACAAAACACATCTTTTATTCCAGGAATTGTTAAAACCTAACTGATATAGCAAAGCGCAGGAGAGTGTATTAAAAATTGTATCTCCACCAACAAAGAAGTGAAAAAGAGCTCTGTGTATATGTGCAGGAAGGAGCAATGCTTACCTTAAGAATGAGCTTATAATGTTAAAGCATCTCAAAACAGAGCTAGCGAATAAAAAATGCCAGAAAAAATGTTTTATGGACTAAAGGTTAGAGTTTGGGTTAGGGTTAAAGATACATTTCTTTGAAAGCTATGGGAGAGCACAGAGTCAGAGTTACATCTGTACTTCTAGTGTTGATCCTTGGCTCTTTGTTCTTACTATTTTTTTTACATGGAAATATTATTTCAACCCTTCAAAATTATTGCTTGTATAATCATAACGCCATGAATTCCTTTAACCCTGAAGGTACTGAAATCATGGTATATATCTGCTAATTTAATAGTGGAAATCAGTTTTCCTCTTACTGTCAGGTGACGAAATTTTCTTCTTCTCTGCTGATCCTTCTGTTGATATATTATGACATAGTCTGTCAACATGAACAGATATGCGAACGGCAGATTGGGGGTCTGAAACCTACAACTTGAATATGGGTCTGCTTGGATTTCAAACATGGGTATTATGTTATTTTCAGAAAGAAAAAAATGTATATACAGTAGTTCATGATATTATAATTTTGATATAATTTAGACAAAAGCAAAACAGGTGGGTTTAGTTACACTTCTAAGAATATAATGGATAAGTAATCCTAAACCATACAATATTTTTCTGATCAATACTAGCAATTTATTAAAATTAAAATTGATAAAATTAATCTTTTAAAATAAAGATTAATTTGCTCATATTGAGATAAGTATTAGGTATAGCTTCTTGCAAACAATTTTGTAACATGAGTGATGCTATTGTCACATATGTCTTTTTAAGATGTACATTTGAATTAATTTGTTAATTTTGTGCCACTTTTAGCACCTGTCACAAATACAAACCAGGAAAATGGGCTCTATTCCTTTCTAGTTCAATAATGAATTAAAAACATAAACTGCTAAGAAGAGGATATGGGGAAAAATAAATTTAGGCCTATCTTTAGTCATGCACATATATTTCCATATATTTCACATCCTAAGGGATCCCATAAATACATTCAGTAAATACAAAACTATAAAATATACATTGAAGAGAAGCAGTTACTCCTATCCTAAATTTTGTATAAATCTTTAGGTTTTAAAAGACTACAATCCATAGAAAATGTTTAACCAACCAGTACGTTTCAGGGTTGCCTATATATGAAAGCACTAAATGATTTAGGTTGAAAATAGTGAGGGGCATCTTAATATTAACAAGTGATCATAATGTCTGGTCAAAGTAGTTTCATCCTAAATATTTTAAAGAACAGACTACCGTATTCATTTACACAGGGTATTTGACAATTTTCATCATATATATTAAGATCATTGAAAAGAATAGTTTAAGGGCAATAATAAAAAGTTAAGCTTAAATACATGATTAGTTGATGTCTAATAATGTTCTATTACAGTGAAATATGTACTTAAAGTGGAAAAAATTACCTACTTCTATCAGGGTGATAGTCTTGCTGAGTATGTATTTTATCATAGCTTTTAAATATTTGAGATTTTGACTGCATTCTGAGAGGACAGTGCACTGTGATAGATTTATGAAGCTTTGACAGAAACAAGGGTAGGAGAGATTATGGTATACTTGTTTAGAAAAAAAATTCTGAATGGAAAGTTCTTGATTTATGCTGACATATATCGAGATGAAGCTATAGTTTGCAAATTGCCTAGAGGAGCCATCTTTTATTAAATGTTTGATGGGTATGGAAATGTACATATCTATTTTAACACATTCTAGGAATGCCAAGACAGTATTGTACATGTATGCATCTCTCATTGAATCCCCCCCCAATGTTAATGTGTTTGTTGTATATGCCCTCATTTCTAATATACTACTAGAACCAATGCTACGATTTGAACAATACTGAAGAGCTATATGTATTGCAGTAACTATTTTCAATTAGTTACTTTCTAGCTTGATCCAGATGGCATTGCTTTTTGTATTATTTCAAAAGGTTAACAAAGATATATTAATAACCATAGTCAGCTTTCTTAGGCAGATTATATAGAAATAAAGATGACGGACTACTATCTGGAACAACACAGTAAAGCTTTTAAGGGTTTGGGGTTATGCTCTACCAGTATTATTTTTTAAAAGGGTTATAGTTTTCAGGCTACTTGATATGGTTTTGGACATTTGTGTAATTTATGCTATTCAAAATATTTAAAAAATGTTTTTCCAAACTATACAGAAAACATAATTTGATTCTCATATTTAGATTACATGAAATCTTAACTACATTGTTTACAAATCTGTAAAGATCCCATTCTGCATACACAATTAAAAGGCCAACAGATTTAATTCTTTATGGCTGCATAAAATAATAATTATTTAGGTTCCATATTGTACTAAGTCAATGACATTTTTATCTCAATACTGATACCCAATAACACTTATTATCATATTTAATCAATAATTAATATTCATTTTATTAGCAAATAAAACAAAATTAGGATAAAATAAGAAAAAAATATTATTCTAAAATATTTAAGAATGTAATTCGTAATTCGTAATTTAATAAGCTTAGTATTGGTTAGAAGAAATACTACAAATCACCCTGAAACTATAATACTTAGCTGTGGTCAAAGAATAAAATCAGATTGATCTGATAATTAAGATAAAACAAGTCAGAACAACCAGAATTGCTCTATAAGAATTGAGATAATAATCCCTGGTGAGCATCAGAGTAGAGGGGACGGTTTAAAATAATGTGTTCCATCATTTCCATTATTCTGCCATCACATGGACCCATTAACACACTTGCTATCACACATTTAACTATATCAAAACCACACAAGTTTTTGCAGAGAACATTATAAACAGATTATATGATTTAGACACTGACAAACACTAACACATTGGTATCCTGAAGACATTTTGTCTAACTTGATGAGATTTTTATGTCCATCATATTTGTACTTTTATAATAGTATGGAATTTTTTATAAAATGCTGCAGTGATTTCAGACAAAGAATTATATATATATATATATATATATATATATATATATATATATATAATATATATATATATATATATATATATATCTGTCTGTCTGTCTGTCTGTCTGTCTGTCTGTCTGTCTGTCTGTCTGTCTGTCTGTCTGTCTGTCTTTAAAACATCAGGATACTTATTTTTCCCAATTGAACTTTTCTTTTTAGAAAATAACTTAAGATGTTTTACTTTAATCAACATTGCAAGTAAGAGAAACATGGTCATTTTAGAAAAGTCCTTTAAAATTATCTAACAAAAAAATTTTTTTTTAACATCAGAAAAGGAATGTTTCAGTTGCATTCCCCTAGCACTAATCAAAAGTGACAGAATGAAGTGTTTAGTCTTAGCCTCCCCAAAAGTGTTAAAACAAAAAAAATAAAAGAAATAATAAAAATATTTTATTTTTATACTGTTATATATATATAATATTAAAATGCAATAGGTAATCAGGTTGAAATTGAAAAAAAATAATTCAATCATAAAGTTTACGTTAAAGTAGTTTAGCTGCTCAATCTTAAACAAATATTCAGAAGTATCAGTAGGTATTTATTGAAAAAAAAGTAGAGATTTCCACTAAATTTAAAAGTATTTTAAATGTTAGGATTATAATCATATTTCTACTGAGTTAAAAGACTTGCCAGAAAGTAAGACTTCAAGATAATTTCCAGAAAGTAAATCCTACTATTTGATTACTTCATAAATATCCATCCATCCATCCTCTATCTATCTATCATTACCTGTTAGAGATGTATCATCTTAATTGAACACCGATAGGATTAAATATGTTTCATTGTTAAACATGCATTTTGGAGCTATACAATATGAATAATAGAATGTATGGAAGAGGAGGAATTAACATAGGATGATGTAAGACCAATAGTTGTAAACTAAGTTGCAGTGATACTTAGTTTCTAATAATTATGCTTATCACAGCTGTATTAGTAGAAGTTGCGTATATACCTTTCTCACATGTATTTTTTTTCTTTTGTCAAATAATGGTTTGACATTGTGGATATATAGTGAATTTACTTGCTTATCTTTTTGTATTTTAGAGTTTCATCTACTTTATTTATGAGTTACAAAGACCTTTTCCAAGTAATAGTCATCTGCATATATTATGGCAAGGAATTCACTTGGGTCTTTCTTAAATTATAAGCTTGACAGGGCATGGCAGAGAGTGTCATTCCAAAGGTTTGGTGAATGTTTCATGCGCTGTAGGTGCCATCAGAATAATAATAATAAAAACACCACCATCCTAATAAATAATTGGTGAATGTTAGAGATAAGCAACAATCATTAGCATGAGCTTTCCAACAAGGCAACAAGCAATTTATCTCAACATCAGTCATCTACATTCTCCTAGCTGAATCACCATCTCTTAAAACAGCTGGTGTCTTTTGCAGTAACGTGTATCGGCGAGTTTGTCTTTGTTTGGGTCCAGATGTTATCACTGTTTAAACAAGTGAAAAATGAAAATAATTTTCTTTTGCTCCAATTTAAGTCAGGCCTCACCTGACATAAGCTCATGAAATTGCTGGCATGTAGAAAAGAAAACCAGAATTAAGCCAACTGAATGTATAGTTAATGAACTACAATAGAAATGGTGTATTTGGTTATCTACAGGAAAAACTAAAGGTTCAACTGTGATTGTCAGACCACTGACTGGTGAAATGAATGCTACAGCAGAACAAGCGAGAAGCCAATTGTAAAACTGCTTGGTGCATGACGTTCAGACTATTCTCTCTTGCAGAAAGGTTGCAAAAATAATACAGATCAATGAGAACCCATCCTGACTCCTTAAAGAGGAGTTGGATAAAAATGCAACAAATAAATGAATAACCTGGTTTTCCATGGAAGAATTTAAAACTATATCAACATGTTAATGGATCATACCATATGTAAATTTTGGAGGATATATTCATCAAAATATATTTTTCAACATGAAAAATTTAGTGTTTACTTGCCTCTTACCTTGATGATGTATAGAGCTCTTCTCTTTCTAATTGGAATTTAACTGTGGAGAACATTTAAGGCATAACATGATGTAAGGGAGTAGTAGTATTATAGTCTGAAATCCAAGAGGTCCACTATAAAGAAAAGCTGTGTAGAGCAGAAACGTATGCTTAACTAATTCTTGCTATAAAATAAAGTATTTTCAGTATTTAAAGAACTTCTACCTCTATAGTTTAACATTTTGAATTGCCAACAGGTTTTTGTAGAATATTCTTTTATAATTGAATAAAGAATAAAAATCATAGAATAGCTATTAGAATGAGTAGCATGATGGCTTAATGGTGAAGACGCTTGCCTCACACTTGGGAGATTGAGAGCTCTATTCTTGGTAGTGGCAGATATTTTTCTCTTAGGATGCAAGGAAAAATAACTGCTGTGAACTCTGTGTAGGTGTTAGGAAGGGCATCTGTCCAGTAAACACTCAGTTGCACTCAGTCGTCCCTACAGGGTCATAAAAAGCAGTTTTTAAGTGACCCTGCCATAACATGGGAATAATGTTAGCAAGAAGAAGCTATTACAAAGAGATTGTAATGGAGAAGATAAACAACATGTATATTGAAACAAGTGGTTTTTAGACTTTGATCTGCAGCATGTAAATAATAATTAATTATGAAGCTATGATTTAAAAAGGGATGTTCCATGTTAGGAATCATTGAGAAATAAATGTGTGTAAACCTGATGATATAATTAAAATATAATTATAAATTATAATTATAGAATATAATAATATAAAATTTTATATAAAAATGATTCAACCATATTGGAATATATTGTATGGTATTTTGGCCATTGCATTTCCGAAAGAATTGGTAAAGATTGAGAAAAGTGATCCATGAATCAATGCAGGAGGAAAAATTGTAATTATTAGGCAGCCCTTTATTTTGGAAAAAAGTTAATAGTAGAAGTATATAAAGGAAGCACAAGATGAGAATATAAATGGAGAGAGCTTTCCCCCCTCTCCCTTAAAAACAGGGGTGACCTAATGAATCTTCATAGTGGGAAGTCAGGACAAATAAAAGAAGTACTTCTGCACAAAGCACAGAATCAAAGTCGATTTCGCTATTCTAAGATGTAATGATGAAACCAAGTTTGAGGACACAAAAAGGAGATTTGAAGAATGAATGAAAAATGTTATTGATAGCTATATATCCTGGTGGCTAAGGTGATCTTCAGCATGAGGCATTGTGAGTTCAGTCCAAGAAAGTGCTACTACGCTGCTATCCCAAACCTCCCATGGGCATATTGTTGCTGAAGGTAGGAACAAAGTTCTAAACAATGTAGAATTATCTTATGATCTTGCACATTTCTTCCTAGGTTTTACACTGAAAACAATTAAAGGAACTCCTTTTACACTTAGAAATACCAGAAACTGCTTGTTATACATAAAATAATAATAAATAAAGGAAGTTAAGGAGAACACAAAGTTCATTTCAATAATGCTACTTTGCAACTGAAAACTAATAATGTTACTTAGAAATAATTAATTCTTAATTGTTCCTAATTATACGTAGAAATTTATTTTTCTTACTAATAAATGTTGGCATCCCTGTTTATAAATTAAGAACTGAATTTGTTTTCAGTAACCATCTTGTAAAACCTCCATAAACAAAATTCCATCAGCTATTAGACCAACAGTCTTCTTTGTTGATTGCAGAAAACATCATCTTGTATTTTAAAGACTGCAGAAGTGACCTCATCACCCTTCATCCCAGGACTATTGTATTTTCTGCAAATTAAATACTTCGGGAAGGAAAGCAGGGGAATGCACATGTCTTTAAAGTGAGACAACAAAGTGCATCCTCTTATATTGCAGTAGTTCAAACAGGGCATGGGGTTAAAAAGAGTATTTTAAGACAATACATTCAAAGAATACAGGAAAGAACTTTTCTTACAAACAGAGGACAAAATATGTCATATATTCAGTTAACATTTTTTGCCCTATATTTGAAGAGACAATCATTTTTTATAGAGCTTGATGAATTGTTTTTCTACTAGCAGAAAAATGTGGCATAAACACAACAAGAACCTCAGAAATAGGTCTTTGGAACATTCATTTGCTTTTTCTGGTTTTTCAATGCCAGGTTATTATTTTCTGTATTCTGTGTATGTGTATAAACACATTAATTAAATAAACCAGCTTGTCTTTATTGTTTATTTGCTTTCCATACCAATAAATTGTGCAACTTGTGTAGGTTTACAATGGTAAAATAAACTATATACAATAATCAAATAAATAAAACTGATCATCCATAAACCTAAAATATTTAGTAAATAAATATATCATGCCTAAATATACACACTATGGTGCCATTGAAAGATAGGGAGTCATATCAAAAGTACTAGCTGTTTAGTTTTATTGTCTGACCTGATATTTTCTTCTGCTTTAAGATGGTTCGCTATGGAATAAAATACAGGGAGCCTTTGATGTGATTATCAGACAATTAATTCAACCCAGAGAAGCAACTGAAAATAAGTGGAAGTATTTTGTTTCTTGTTATGATATGAAATGCAAATATCAGTAACGCTGGCATTGTGTAGTATTTTTAGACATCGTCCCCTTCACTTACCAAAATGACACATGAAAATTGCTTCCAGTAGTAGCCTTGTGACTTGTGCCTTGGTGTGTGACTGCACTGTGCATTTTTATTTTTATTTTTTGACAGGTGGGGTGTAAGAATGAAAACTGGTCAGAAGAAAGACTACCTTGCTAAATATGGAGAAGTCTTCTTGAGAGTGGCTTGCAAACAAGAACATTTGGAATAAATTACAACAGCTGATCATTGTTTTCATTTTCTTTTTTTATAATTAATTGATCCTAAAGTTGTGGTGAAGTTACCTCCCCCCCAACTGGTAGCTAAATGTGAGATAAAAAATATCCTTTACTTGAACCACAATTTACAATATTTATTGTACATTGATATGAATTTTAAATTGATTTTTTGTAAATGTAAAACACATTTTATAAACCCAAAGCTTTCCTAACTCCATGAACTAATCTACATTATGCCTACCTGACCATGGCTATTTTCTAATTGTTGTAGTATAGGGTCCTTGTTAGATGTATGATAACAATATCTACATAAACAGTAAAGTATATTTCCTGTAAAAGGCACTTTCCCAGTGGACAGGAGGTGCCCCTTAACAAACCCCCATGGTATCTTATTAGTCCCTTTACAAAAGAGGCATAGAGATATGCATTGTGTTAAATACCAGTAGAAGCTCAAAGAGACTTCAGCAAGAAGCTAGTTTTCAAAAAGTTTAGTTTAATAGCAATAACAAGTGTGTGTGTGTGTGTATGCATGTATGTATGTATGCATATATCTATCTATTATCTATCTATCTATCTATCTATCTATCTATCTATCTATCTATCTATCTATCTATCATCTATCTATCTATCTATCTATCTACTATCTATCTATCTATCTATCTATCTATCTATCTATCTATCTATCTATCTATCTATCTCAGAGGTGGGTTCCTACCGGTTCGCACTGGTTCAGTTGACTGGTTTGTCAAATTTACCAAACTGATTAGAAGAGGGTCCACTGGTGGACCTGGAAGTAAGTTTTGGAATGCCTGCCCTGGCCCTGTCGCTCGCTCGCTCACCCCTGCCCGTCCAGAGGCCGCTCATTTGCTCGCTCACCCCTGCCCCTCTGGAAGCCGCTCCATCACTCGTCTGCACTATCCTAGCCCCGCCCACTGTTCACTGATTGGCTGGCTCACCCTCGCCCTACCCACCTCTAAGATCCCTATCTAAACCCACTTACCTTTTTTCCTGCTTGGCTTCTATTGCTGCCTGCCAACTCCGAGAAGGTAAGTAAGCTGGCAACTAAGCGCGGGGCAGGGTGAAGGGTGGTGCAGGCCATCTGGAGCGGTCTGCCATGGCCCTGCACTATAAAGTGAGTCTGGTGACCTTTGTGGCCTTGCAAGGATCCGAGGGCCTCGCTTATAGCACAGGGCTGCAAGCACAAGCATGGGGGTGGGGACGGCCGCAGGAGCTTACGCGGCGTGGCTGGTGTCTTTGACAAGTTCAGAGACCTCGCAAGGCCTTTGCAAGATCCCCGGACTTGCCTAAGATGCCTGGCCGCCACAAAGCATGGGCGTGGGGGTGGGGATGGCAGCGGGCCAGTCTCTAGGACCTCTTAGGCACTTGCCACACCGCGCAAACTACCATCCGTCTCCCTGTGCTTAGAAAAGCAACTTCGGGGAGGACCTTTGGTGGTGGCAGGCATCGTAGAACCTGCCTGCTAGCAAAGGACTTACCCGGGCTTCCTTTTCTGAGCACGGGGAGATGGGCAGTATTTTGTGCCGTTCATCTCCCCGTGCTCAGAAAAGCAACTCCGGGAAGGTCCTTTAGTGGCAGCAGACATCCTAGAACCTGCCTGCTAGTAAAGGACTTGCATGGGCTTCCTTTTCTGAGCACAGAGAGATGGGTGGTAGTTTGCACTGTCCATCTCCCCATGCTCAGAAAAGCAACTCCAGGGAAGTCCTTTGATAGCAGCAGGCATCCTAGGACCTGCCTGTTAGCAAAGGACTTGCACAGGCTTCCTTTTCTGAGCACAGGGAGACGAATGGTAGTTTGCACCATCCACCTCCCTATGCTCAGAAAAGCAACTCTGGGCAGGTCCTTTGGGGGAAGGAGGAGAAAGATAGAAGGACAAAAAGTAGAAAGAAAGGAGAAAGAAGAGGTGAAGGATAGTGGGATCCTTGAGGCTTTCTGAGCTTGGTGGTTTTCTTACAGACATTTCATTGCCAAACTAAGAAACATCATCAGTACTAGAAGGGAATGGGGTTGTGGGGAAAGGAGGAGGAGGAGAAGTCGAAGGACAAAAAGGAAAAAGATAAGGAGGGAGAGGACTGTGGGGTCTTTTGGTGTCCTCTGAACTTGGTGGTTTTTTCATAAGCATCTCATTACCCAACCAGGTATCACATCAGTGCTAGAAAAAATGGGGTATACAGAGAGGAGGAGGAGGAGGAGGAGGAGGGCGACGACGGTGTGGTCCTTGGTGCTCTCTGAGCTTGCTTGTTTTCTTGCAGATGTTTTATTACCCAAACCAGGTATTATCATCATCATCAGTGCTAGAAAGAGTGGGATATATTGAGAGGAGGAAGAGGAGTGGTGGGGAGAGAGGAGGGAGATGACAGAGGGGTCCTTGGTGTTCCCTGAGCTTGGTGGTTTTCTTGCAGACATTTCATGACCCACCTAGGTATTTCACACCGATGACAATAAAACATCTGCAAGAAAACCATCAAGACCACAGGGCATTTATTTCTTCATTTATTAAATTTATATGCCTCCTGCCTCGTGGTCATCACAAACTCCTCATCAGGACCTTCCACAATGACAGGACTCAGAATTACATCTCCACAATCTCAAATTTTATTTATTGTGTATTGAATATTTTAATGGTTTAATTTTAATTTATTGTGTGTAGAATATAATTTTTTAAAATTATATTTAGGGAATTTTTATTTATTTATTGTTTATAGAATATGTTTATTACAAGAAATGTTATTCCTTTTTGCAAATGTTTTATTTGTGATGTAATATTTGCTTTTAAGTGTGCAGGTTGGTCATGGTTTATGTGTCTCAAGGTGGCTGCTTTTCTATGGGCAGGTCAGGTTGGGGCAAGGCAGCTTTGCCAGATTTTGTGTGTTTCTGTTTGATACCTGGTTGTTTAGGTAATTGTGAGGTGGTTGCTGGTTCTGTGAGCTTTATTCCAGTGCTTTGTCTTTCCTGTTCTTAGGGTTGGGGAAAAAACTGGTTTCATCTGCAGTCTTTTTTTTGGGGGGGGGGAATTGTTATTTTTTGGTGTTTTCCTGGCATTGTCATAGGTGATTGATTGGCTGTGTTGCAACATCTTGATTAGTTGATGGAGTTGATGTTTGCAGATTAGTTGGCTGTTTCGTAACATCCTGTGTGGCTGAGGTACTGGTTCTGTTCTTTTGTGTTGTAACGATCTGGGTAATGGGCTGTGTGATGACATCCTGAGCTCTATTGTAGTGATATCCTGAGTCCTGTGCTGCAACCTCCTGGGAGGTTGGCTGCGTTGTAACATCTTGAGCCTTTGCGTTGTAACCACCTGAGTTCTGTGATGTAATATCCTGAGCAGATGGCTGTGGTGTAACATCCCGGGCTTTGGTTTGGCTCTGAATCAAGACGTTACAACACAGCCAACCAATCCGCTTACAGCAACAAAGCCAGCACTCCACATACCGCCACCAATATTTATAGAAAGACAGCAGCTCTGATCAAGCTTTGCTCGCATAAGCACGAAGCCAAAGGCTTACTGCGCATGTGCGGGACTCGGATGGCTGCCTGGCTTCTCGCTCTATAGAAGCCAGTGCCAAATATAAAAGATCTTGAGAGCCTCCAGAGCCCTTTTACATTTCTAACAAACCTTCCCGGTGGGGCTTGGTCCCAAGAATCGTGTAAGGCTCGGCTGTCATCCGGTAGCTATCCGTGGCTGTCTCCCGAGCAGCGGAACTGTGGCGGCCTGGAACGGCGATTGCGGTGTGAGGGGGAAGATGAGGTGAGGCGGCGCCACGCTGCTGAATTGCAGTGACTGCAAATCTTTCGGCGTCCCTCCCCCCTTGCCTGCCTGCCTGCCTGATCCGAATGGCACGGTGAGCCTGGGGACTCAATTTCAGCTGTGAAGAAGGTGGGGGCCTCGCAAACTTTGAGATCATGGAGCGGCGGATCGGACAGCTGGCTGCGCCTGCCGCCGCTGTAGCCACCCCAGACGCCCCCCCCCCCTGTTCTATTCTGCTCGCCTTGCTGCCTGCTGCCTTGCTGTCCTGCAGTCCTCTGGGAAAAGATCTGGCCGTTCGTTGACTGGTGTGGTTGCTCGGGTGAAGAGGAAGAATGATGCTCTGAATTCCGTGTTCCAGCCGAGGAAGCGAGAGGCCTGGATGCCCCCTTTTTTTCCAACTTCTGGCCTCCGTGTCATCATAGCCGCCTCCAGGCATTACTCCTTTGTCTCCCTCCCCAGCCATCAGGAAGCCTTTACCATCTCCCTAGCTGCTTTGACTCTTCTCTACCTGGCCTGTTCCGATGTCCTGCCTGTAACATCTGCTCTCCCCCACCCCCTGCCGCCTGCCATTGCTCTGGTTAGTTAGATAGGTTTAGATAAGAGATATATAGTTAGTTATAGGCATAGGTATAGTTAGATAGTTAGATATAGTTTAGAAATAGTTATGAGGGCAATGGCTGGTTGCACCCGGGGGTGCGGGAGGGACTGAATGGCAGGGATTAGGGATAGGGTCAGGGCTTGGGATGGAGTTAGGGCTGGGCTAGGGCCGGGTTAATGTAGGATTAGTATTAGATTAGGCTGGTGTTGGGCTAAGATTGGGTGGGGTTAGGGTGTAGGTTAGTGTTAGGTTAGTGTTAGATTAGTTTAGATTAGTGATTAGGTTTAGGAGTAGGGTTGGGGGTGGGTTGGGATTAGGAGCATAGAGGATGGCGGCTGCAAGGGCAGGACTTGGTTTCGGAAAGATCAGCGCTCTCCCCCCCCGCCTAGAGCGGTCAGGCCAGTTTCAGACTTTGGCCCCCAGACTTAATATCAGGAAAGAAACTTTTGTCATGCGGTGCGCTGACCTTCTTTTGGACTCTAAGAGGGGTGAGACTGACCGGTTGCTACTTGTGAACATCAGACTTTCATGCCTTACCCTTTCCCATGTACGGCTACCCTGTACACTATCGACTTTTGGTCTGGTAGCCGTGGACGTCTCTCCGGGACATAGAGGAGAGAGAGGAGCGGAGCAGTTCTCTCTCCACTTTTACATCATTGTTTGATAGCGCACTATCGCAGTGCTCCGTGCATTTTAACGTATGGTGAGTGCTTGAGGTGTGACTGTGATGTATGTATGTACCCACTTTTATCATATAGCTGTATTTGTGTTTTTTAAATTGTTGGGGGAGTGTTTGTTTGGATGAGTGAGTACGTTTGAGAAGGCTGGGACTACAACCGGGTACCTCCTACACTGAGTGCTTTGCAGAAGTGTTAGGGGGGCTGGTTTAACCCCAGCCTTAGAATGTATGGTTCGAAGGGCTTGCCAGGATGTCGATAGCCCTGGGGGAGGGTGGGGGGCCTATGGACACGGGAGTGGGCTGGAGCATTACGGTCTTAACTGGAGGGCAGATATGGCGGGGACTTTAGGGCAAGCCATTACCGGGGAAGGAGGGTTCGCTATGTTACAGAGATCCCTCCTTCCGGCCCTATTAGTCCCACTCCAAGGCCAGATGGGCGAGTAGTCAGGGCCCTGGTCTCAGGCTGCTGTTGCTAAATGCCAGGTCTGTGGTTCACAAGGCTCCCCTCATCCGGGACTTAATTTTAGACGGGGGCAGACCTGGCATGTATTACTGAAACCTGGTGGGCCCGAGGGAGGAGTCCCCCTCACCGAGATGTGCCCAGAGGGTTTTCAGGTGCTTCACCAGCTGCGACCCCAAGAAGGGGTGGGGGAGTGGCCGTGGTTATCCGAGAGTCTTTAGTTCCTCGTAGGATCCCTGCTCCGGAGCTTGTCGGGTGTGAGTCCTTGCTGGTGAGGTTGGACCCTGGGGGTCAAGTGGGCTTGCTGCTAACGTACCTGCCTCCCAACAGCGTTGCAGCAGCTCTCCCCCTCCCTCGAGTCAGTCGTAGCCAGCTGGCAGTTGAGTTCCCCAGGCTTATGGTGCTGGGGGATTTCAACTTGCCTTCGCTCGGCGAGCACTCTGATGGGGCGCAGGAGTTCATGGCTTCCATGACAGCCATGGGCTTGACCCAAGTAATTTGGGATCCACTCACTCGGCGGGTCACACACTTGACCTCGTATTCCTCTCGGAGCAGTGGAGTGATCTTGGTCTGAGGGGTATTGAGATCTTGCCCCTGTCGTGGTCGGACCACTGCCTACTGAGGCTTGACTTTCGGAGGCCGATCCCCCACTGTAGGGAGGAGGAACCGATTAGGTGGTTCCACCCCAGGCGCCTTATGGACCCTATGGGCTTTCAGACGGCACTTGGTGTTATACCTGATACTCTCGCCCGCGATTCGGTTGGGACGCTGGTCTGCTTGGAACTCGGCGGTGGCAGGGGCCCTTAACCGGATTGCGCCTTTACGGCCGATCCGAGGCAGTGGATCCAGGAGGGCTCCTTGGTTTACTGAGGAACTCCGGGAGATGAAGCGCCAAAAGACCCTAGAGCGCCGCTGGAGATCCAGTAAGTCCAGTCAGACCGAGCACTATTAAAATCCTGCATCAGAGCCTACCTCCGGCAATTCGGACGTCAAAAAGAACTCACATTGCCGCTCTGATAGCTTCTGCTGAGTCACGCCCAGCCGCCTTGTTTAGGATAGCCCGTTCCCTCCTTAAAGGGAGGGATTCGGGCACTCCTTTACAAGGTAAGGCTGAGGAGTTCGTCCAATTTCTCGGGATAAAGTGGCTCGGCTTCGGGCAAACCTGGACTCCAATTGCGCAGAGCCAGCCAGGTACCGGGGGAGGGTCTTGAGCGACATCGTTGGATTGATTTCCAGTCTGTTACTCCTGAGGAAGTGGACAAGGCCATCGGAGCAGTGAGTGCCTCCACATGTGTACTGGACCTGTGTCCCCTGGTGGTCGCGAACAGCAGGGGTGACACGGGGCTGGATCCAGGCGATAGTGACCGCGTCTCTCCGGGAAGGGTCCTTTCCCCCCCTTTAAAGGAGACGGTGGTGAGACCCCTACTGAAGAGACCTCCTTGGATCCAGCCGTTTTAAATAACTACTCCAGTCTCCAACCTCCCCTTTGTTGGAAGGTTGTTGAGAAAGTGGTGCCTCTCAGCTCCGGCGGTCCTTGGAAGAAGCCGATTATCTAGACCTTCTGGTTTCAGGCCTGGCTACAGCACGGAAACTGCTTTGGTCGCACTGACCGATGATCTCTGGAGAGCCAGAGAGGGGGCCAGGCCTCCGTTCTGGTGCTCCTGGACCTCTCAGTGGCCTTCGATACCATCGACCATGGTATCCTTCTGTGGCGGTTGCGAGAGGTGGGGTGGGAGGCACCGTTTTTCTGGTTCTCCTCCTACCTCTCGGGCAGGTCGAGTTGTTTGGTTGGAGGACAGAGGTCGACCCCTAGGCCCCTTAACTATGGGCTGCCAGGGGTTGGTCCTGTCCCCTCCTGTTTAACATTTACATGAAGCCGCTGGGAAGATCATCCACGGCATGGGATAAAATACCACCAGTATGCGGACGATACTCAATTGTATCTGTCCGCCCCGTGCCAGCTCAGTGAAGCAGTTGACGTGATGTGTCAGTGCCTGGAGGATGTGAGGGTCTGGATGGGGGTTAACAAGCTGGCTCTCAATCCTGACAAGACCGAGTGGCTTGTGTTTTTTCCTCCCACAAATTGGCAAGGTATTCCATCTCTCAGGCTGGGGGGTGAAATTATACGCCCCTCAGACAGGGTTGCAATTTGGGAGTCCTCCTGGACCCACAGCTGCTTTAGATCACCATTTGTCGGCTGTGACCAGGGGGGCATTTGCCCAGGTTCGCCTGGTGCACCAATTGCGTCCCTACCTGAACCGGGAGGATCTTACAACAATCACTCATGCTCTTGTGACCTCAAGACTGGACTACTGCAATGCGCTCTACATGGGGCAGCCCTTGAAGAGTGTTCGGAGACTTCAGCTGGTCCAGAATGCAGCCGCGCGAGCGATTGTGGGTGCGCCAAGGTACACCCACATTACATCTATCCTCTGCGAGCTGCACTGGTTGCCTATTGGTTTCCGGATACGCTTTGAGGTGCTAATTATTACTTTTAAAGCCCTACATGGTATTGGACCTGGGTACTTGAGAGACTGCCTCCTGCCAATTACCTCCCATAGACCCATTAGATCCAACAGATTAGGCCTCCTCCGAATTCCATCTGCTGGCCAATGCCGGCTGTCAACCACCCGGAGGAGGGCCTTCTCTGTGGCTGCTCCGGCCCTTTGGAACGAGCTCCCCGTGGAGATTCGGACCCTTGCCACCCTTCAGGCCTTCTGGACAGCCGTTAAGGCCTGGCTGTCCCAGCAAGCCTGGGGTTGAGTCCCCCCGCTACTCAAATTTGCTGTTCTTGCTGTGTTTTTTTAAATTGTTGTATCACTGTCCTGTTTGTCTTACTTCTGTATCTGTTCTATTTTCCCTTCCCTAGTTTTTGTTCAGCCACCCTGAGTCCCTTCGGGGAATAGGGCAGCTTACAAATCGAATAAATACCAAATACCAAATACCAGCCTGAAGATGGCGAGTGGGACCTTGTTGACACGTCGCCAAGATACTATCAATCTTACATGGGAAAAGACCCGAATACGCCAAGAATTGCATATCTTTCCCCGTGAAAATATGAAAACGTATGTATGTATGTATGTATGTATGTATGTATGTATGTATGTATGTATGTATGTATGTATCAATCAATTGTTACAAGCTATTTGACCAGGCTGCTTTTTAACATTTTTATTATTTCATAGTAATAGCTATACCAGTGTTATCAGAAAAAGGCAGCAGTCCTTTTCTTTCTGAATAAAAATATTTCTGAATTTGCCATGCATACCTAGTATATCTTTTTTCTGATTACACTGTGTACAAATATACAGCTTGTTAGAAATGCATATATTTGTGAAGCAAATATATTGAGAAGATTAAAGGCAATATATCTCCCATTTCTCACCAATTATACTATTTATCCTGGATACAAGATCGAACAGACACTTTAATTCTTTTTATTAATAAGCAGTAATTTAGCTATTGTGAAAAGCATCCTGAATTCATCATATTTAAAATGATTTATTAAAGCAAATAGACTATTATTCATTATTATAGGATGGACAACTCAAAAATCACAATTGCTCTCTCTCTTATCCCACTGACAAAATGCAATAAACTATTGAAAATTACATATGGTTTCCCACCAATTCTAGGATGGAGAAATAATTTAAAGAAATGCTTAAGCTATCATGCAGAGTTAAATATTAAAATAAACATATAGCAACAAAAGGAACTCTCCTCCAAACACACAAAAATTCATACTTTTTACTTTTTAGAATCCCACCCATATTCATTTCATTGCTTCATCCACCATGGCCTGCACACACACACACACACACACACACACACACACACACACGTATGTACATATCTGTATGTGTACGTGTGCCTGTATGTGTGTGTGTATACATACGCATACAGATCAATGATGGGATTCAAATTTTTTTACTACCGGTTCTGTGGGCATGACTTGGTGGGCATGGCTTGGTGGGCGTGGCAAGGAAGAACACTGTAAAATCTCCATTCTCACCCCACTTCAGGGGAAGGATACTGGAAAATCCCCATTTCCCCCTGATCATCTGGGAGTCGGGAGGGAAAGAATAGATGGGGACGGAGCCTGTCAGAGATGGTATTTACCGGTCCTCCGAACTACTCAAAATTTCCGCTACCGGTTTTCCAACATTGGTAGGACATTTTCTCCCTTCAGTAAACTGGGTGTGGGCATGGCCAGCACGTGACGCATCTGGCCCGCAGGCTGGGAATTTGACAGCCCTGATGTAACTGTATTGTCAGCAACCAGGTGGATTTCAGATTATTAGGAGACTAGTGGCTAGTGAACTAGTAAATTATAACTTAGTACTTTAGCCATCATTACTAATGTAATGGAAACATTTTTTTTGTTGTTGTACTAGTTGAAGACTGAATCCTATATTTCCAGTGGTGAGTTTCAATTTTTTTATTCCTGGTCCTGTGGGTGTGGCTTATTTTGTGGGTGTGGCTTATTTTGTAGGTGTGACTTGGCAGTCATGTGACTGGGTGGGCGTGGCCAATTTAGCCATCCATTTTGCCAATTTAGCAGTCCATTAAACAATACACAGCAGCTCCCTTATCTACTCTTTGTAATACTGCATGAAGTTTTTGTTCTAGGTTTTTTTTTTTCACTGGGGGGGAGAGGTTGGCAATGCCTGGAGATTTCTGTGAATTTCTCCTCTGTCAGAGGCACTAAAATAACCAAGATGATATAAGGTCTCCTGCTGGAGCAGGGGGTTGGACTAGATGACCTCTGAGGTCCCTTCCAGCCCTGGATTGCTGTGCTTTTTCAAAGCATCCTCTGAAGCTGCATCTAGTGCCAAGTTTCTAGTCCTTCCTTCATCTCTTTTCTCTCTCTCTCCCTCCCGCCTTCCCTCTATTCACCCTTTTATATCTCATTCACTTTCCCTTCCCCTTTCTCCCTTCACTCCCTCCTTCCCTCCCTTTCCCCTTCCTTCCTTCCTTCCTTCCTTCCTTCCTTCCTTCCTTCCTTCCTTCCTTCCTTCCTTCCTGTGAAGAACCCCACGTGGTCTTTGGTAGGAGGAAGAAAAGCCAGACGTTTTGAAATTGAGAACATGCTCATTGATCATCTGGCATTCTTAGAGCTCCACTATTGATTAGCTTAGCCTGAACCTAAGGATAGCAGCTAGCAGAAGACTTCAAACTTGGGAACTTTAAGACTTGGTAACTTTAAGACTTCCAGAATTCTCCAGCCAGCAGAGCTGAATTCTGAAAGTTGAAGTCCACAAGTCTTAAAATTCCCAAGTTTGAAGACCTCTCTGCTCCATGCACTTGGGGATCCACAAATGGTGAGGATTTCTTTCTTTCGTTCTGTCTTGAAGCCCCCCTGCTTTTGCTCCTGGGAGCTGCAGGGAGGCTTGCTAGCCACCCGCCACACTATTTTGAGCCTAGCAGGCTTGCATGAATCCTGCTGGGAGCCATAATGAAACTTTTGGGGATCCTGAAAGGGCAGGGGAAGGGAACATTGCGGAGATGGTTTGGGGGAGGTGCAGCAAGCTCCAGGGGGCCTGGCAAAACTTACCTGTAGAAGAGAAAGCAACATAGTTGGGGCGCATGGCAGGCACCACGTGGCAGCTTATGCAGGCAAGGCAGCTTAGGCAGGGAAACCATCTGGGAGGTGGGTGGGGCATTTGCATTTAAAAGTCTGCGCATGTGCACAATATTAAAAAAAGGGAAAAATAATCACATTTTTCCCATGAAGATTATTCTGTGCATGTGCAGAACAAGATGGCACCGTGGAGGATAGAACCAGTATGGTCACGTATCCGAACCGGACCAAATAGGTAGGAACCCACTTCTGTATATTTCCAGTGGTTTGGAGATCAGCGTAAATGCTGCTTATGTCAGTTGTTATGTCATGCTCATTGATCATCTGGCATTCTATACTAAGGTGACCAGATTTTCAGATTGGTAAAGAGGGACACCATTGACGGGGAGGGGAGGGGGGGGCTTGATTAAAAATTTTATATTTTGTCAAAAGGTCACCCCAGGACACTGAAACCAGCATAAATACGAATCTGTTGCCAAACAAAATTTTGATCACGTGACCATGAGGATGCTGCAACGGTCGCTAAGTGTGAAAAATGGTTGCAACCATTGACTTATAAATAGACTAATGTTCTGAAAACCTGACCTAAATTACTATATATTTAAATAGCTGTAAAGCTATGCTGAAAAAGTTGTTCTCAAGGTATTGTGATAAATTCAATAAAAAGAAGGGAATTCTTCATGAACTTAAGGAGAAATGAGAGTATTGGATAGTAAATGGGCAAATAAAATTACCAATCAAAGAGAATATTTGCACCTCAGGGTTGAAATGAGATGTTCTCTCCTACTCTTTCCTCTTCCTCTCATCTCTCTCTGTCTCTCTCATCCTCTTTCTCTTTGTCTCTCTTCTCTTTCTCCTTCTTTTCCATTCTTCCTTCACTTATTCTTCCTTTCTCCCTTCTCTCTCCTCTTTGTCTCTTTCTGTCTCTCATCCTCTTTCTCTTTGTCTCTCTTCTCTTTCTTTCTCCTCTTTTCCATTCTTCTGTCACTTTCTCTCTCCTTCTCCCTTCTCTCCTCTTTCTCTCTTTCTCTCACTCTCTTTCTCTTTGTCTCTCTTCTCTTTCTCCTCCTTTCCATTCTTCTATCACTTTCTCTCTCCTTCTCCCTTCTCTCTCCTCTTTTCTTTGTCTCTTTCTCTCTCTCTTACCCTCTTTCTCTTTTTCTTTCTTTCTCTCTCCTTTTTTCCCACTCTTCTGTCACTTTCTCTCCTTCTCTGTCTCTTTCTGTCTCTCTCCCCTCTTTTTTCTTCCTCTCTCCACTCTTTATCACTTTCTCTCTACCATCCAACCTGTCCCCATACTTATCTTCAACTGATCATGTTTGCAATAATTTCTTTTTAAATAGGCGCAGTTCCCTTACCGGATCCCTCACTCAATCAAACACACACACACACACACACACACACACACACACACAAACACAAAACCATTTTTCTCCAAACTTTGGTCACAGCATGGTTCTGACTTCGGCTGGTGGGAACAGCTTTCCCTTTTCCCCGTCCAGTTTGGCAGCGAGTCTAATGGAGAGCTGTCCCCATCCCCGGTGACAGGGGCGGAGCGGGGGTAGCGAGAAGGCAAACCCGGCTCTTCTTGGCTTCTGCCTCTCCTTGCAGCATACAAGAAACCCTGCGATCTCCGGTCTCTCTTAAGATACGGAAACTAAGCCCAGCGCCTGATACAGACGTCACAAGGGAAACGGCCAATAGGAACGGCTCGTGGTCACAGATCAAAAGAGGAGATCGCAATGGAGAAAGAGCATCCATTAGCGCTGCCCTCCCTCCCTTCCCTACTTCTGCGCATCTCGAGACCACCGCATAAACAGAATTTGCCCCGAAGTTTTTCCCGCGGACAATGAGCTCTCCTCAGACCTTTTACGCACGCAAAAGATTAAAAGCTAAATTTACTGCCATGCATGCCTGGAACGCCTGCAAAGAAAGAAGGGGAATGCGGGCAAATGTGTGAAGGAGAAAGAGCAAAAACCAACCTGTCCTTGCGCCATTCCGACGATACAGCCACACACTGCCAGACTCCAAATAAGTTCTAACTAGGTTACCCAGCCCATGCGAGTGGCAGTGGATGGGCGGGGGAATGAATGAGCGGCTCACTTGTTCCCTGCCCATCTGCCTGCTCACACGCTACAGTACCCAGCCCATGCGAGCGGCAGCGGATGGGCGGGGGAACGAATGAGCGGCTCACTCGCTCCCCGCCCATCTGCCCGCTCACTTGCTACAGTACCCAGCCCATGCGAGCGGCAGCGGATGGGCGGGGGAGCGAGCGAGCTGCGAGTGCCAAAATAAAGCGGGTTTTTTTGAGAAAGGCCCGGGACGTGGGAAAAATTATGAAAAGGCGTGCCTGCCCCCCAGATGCGGGACGTCTGGTCACCCTATATTATACCAGTATATTTTTAAAGAAACAACTTCTACTTTACCTTCTCTTTCCTTACTTCCATTCTGGGATTTATTATCAGTTACATCTGTAATAATAATACAACACAGAAAATTAATTTTGTAATTTTCCAAACATTCACATTTAGTTGCATGAGGACTGTTGATTTTAATAGGTGTTTGTTGTTGTTAGGGGTACTTTGTTAAATGTCCATGAGTTATAAGTTGCACTTAACTTAAAAGTGATTGAAAAGATAGGTGTGCAGGAACTTGCAGCCTTCTTGGTGTTTTGTACTTCAGTAAAGTCCCAGTAGAAGACATTTTATAGGAACTTTTTCCATAGTCTATTTCAGATCTGGAAGCAGGAGCATATAGGAAACAGCTTATAAAATATTGGGTAATATTTTTTTAGTACAAGCATTTCTACCGGGGTGAAATTCAGTTTCTGGAGAACCATGAGCAGAAATTTTGAGTAGTTCAGAAAAACGGCAAATACTGCCTCTGGTTGGCCCCAAGTGGAGATTTTGCAATATCCTTCCCAGAAGTGGGGAGGGAATGGGGATTTTGCTGTATCCTTTCCCTGGAGTGGGGTGGGAATGGAGATCTTGCAATATCCTTCCCCTGCCATGCCCACCAAGCATGGCCAAAGGGAAAAAAGATAGTGGTAATTTTTTTTGAAACATTGGTAACATTACATTGACAAGGATGGAGCTGGTTGTAATCTTCATGAAGAAGGGCAACATGTCTCGCTGGGCCTGTTTTCCCACTTGAGTGGTGTTATGATCTAACTATGTTCACATTCAGTATTTCAGGGGTTCCTTGAAGACCATTCAAAAGCTTCAGTTGGTTTTACATGTAGCAGCCCTGTCGTTTTAGCTACACCTAGGTTTGCCATAAAACAATGCTACTTTGGGTACTTCATTAGCTTTCTGATAGAAAATAAGGTGCTTCGGTTATTTAAAATTCCACCCAGCTCATATCTTGGAGACTTGGTTTTCTGAGTTTAATTTGACCATGCAGGTTATATTTAGTGAAGAAGACTTGCCTTGAGAGTCCCACATCTAAGAAACTGGAGGGCCCCAATGCTTAACCTTTCAAAATAATGACTTCCATCTATGGAATTACCTCCCCGCAACATCATATATCCCATCCATACCTGCTCTATTACACTTTGAAAGAATCTGGGGAAAAATGGGGGGTTTCCCCCCAGAGAGACATTTGATGACATTTAAACAATTCTGCTATCTAAAATGGGGCCTTCCTATTATGGATGTTAAAAACCAGAGTGTGATACTGGTACAATATAGCATCTAATAGCATGGCAGGAAGCTGTACACTGTCTGTGTGAATGTCTGCAGGAAGCTAGCATAATACTTCCTTGTTAGCAGGAGGTAAGACTTAGTCTAGATTTAGTAAATTTGAACAGAACTTTTATGCTATTAAGTCAAACTCTTCACATAATTGTTGTCGTATACAGTATCTATTACAAATAGAGTCAGTACTGCAAGGTTGTTACTATTCAGATAGGCACTGCTTTCATTATTTTGGATACTGTAATAAGCATACCGTCTATCATTATTGTAAGCCGCCCTGAGTCCCTCCAGGAAAAGGGCGGCATATAAATTCTTAATAAATCTAAAAAAAAAAATCTAAATCTATATACTCGAGTATAGGCCGACCCGAATATAAGCGAGGCACCTAATTTTACCACAAAAACTGGAAAAGTTATTGACTCGAATATAAGCCTAGGGTGGGAAATGCAGCAGCTACCGGTAAATTTCAAAATAAAATAGATACCAATAATGTTTTTGAATATTTATTTCAAAGAAAAACAGTAAACTAGCGGTGTATTCAATGAAATACTTCACTCACCTCATGATGCTGATGTCCCGCTGTGATGATGTCCCGTGCAGCCGCGGGCGGGAGCGATGTCCGCCTCCTATGACACACTGGCACAGTGATTCCTATCATTGGACTCACGTACCAGAGGAGGTGGGACATCGCTTATGTGGCTGCTTGCCATAACAAGGAGGAGGTGGGACATCGTTGCAGAGCGGCAGGAGGGGGAGGAAGGGGAATCGTAAGACAGCCCTGCATTACATTAGACCGTGAGGAGGGGGGATGGTGCGGTGCGCGCTGCGCGGCAAACTGACACAGAGGGAGGGGAAACTCACAGGGGCACTGGGCCATTCACGAGTGTCACCCAGCGGCATGGCCCCGCCCTTTTTCTCCTCCATTTCGGGCAAATTTTTCACTGACTCGAGTATAAGCCGAGGCGGCTTTTTTCAGCCCAAAAAGTGGGCTGAAAAACTAGGCTTATACTCGAGTATATACAGTAAACATTTTAAAATATCTTCTAGACTTTGCTGTCTCTTTCTTTCTTCCAGTAGCTTTATATACTAAATCGTTAAAAATACATTTATAATAAGGATTGATATCCAACAAAGTACATTAACATTATAATAAAGTAGAAAAATTGACAATAATATAAAACCAACTTCCAGTTTATAAAACAGATTTTCAGAAATTGAACTCATTAATTTGCTTTAGTAGCTAAGTTGCAGTCCTCTGTCTTCATAATAATTCTGGGTCAGATATTTCTTCAAAGCATTATATAAAGAAATAAAATAGGCAAATGCAGTATATAAGTAGACATAGTTACATTGATAAAAGTTAGGTAGACCAATGCATCATATTAAAACCAAACCATTGCAATTTCTGAAAAATTATAGTGTCTTAAAGTCATGTAACATATTAAAGCTATGCAATTACATGTTAAATTACAAATTACAACTATTAAATCTGGGACAACAGGAGACACAGCAAAATAAATTTAATTAAATCTAGTGAGCAAATAAGTTTTCATCTAGTGTAAAAAGTTTATGTGGCTTGGTGCCAGTTGTAACTAACCAGGAGAGAAGACCATATTGGATACGTGTGAATGAAACACATCTTCTCTTGGATTGCAGTGCAGTATATTTTGGAGAAAACTCAAATAGTCATCAAGAATATTCCTCATAAGATTTGAATGACTTGTCTGAAAGGAAAAGAGAAGGCAAATGGAAGGAATTCCGGCACTATGACTTCTACCATAGAACTTTATATTTCAATAGAAGAGTCTAACACATTGCTAAAGGTGCAAATTACTGCCCAGTGCAGTGTGCAAGCTTCTTCATAGAAGGTTGCTTCCTTCAACCACCTAGCAGTAATATTTTACATTGGCTGATATTTCTAAGTCAATTTAAAAGATGGCCCCTTGTAAAGTACAAGATAATAATTCAATTTGAATTTAGCAGCATATGGATCATTACAACCTGGGACAATTAAAGCTAGCAAACAAGCCAAAGTGTGAAAAGAAATTATTGATAAAGAGAACTTTTAGATTTATGTGAGCGTGATTTTATTTCTTTATGAAATTTTGCTATTATCTGAAACCTAAAATATAATTTTCTAGAGCTGGTCTACGAAATAGGGTATACCACTAGTGTAATAATTAATTAAAATAATAATTGAAATATGATTAATGATAAATTAAAAACTGAAACTAATGAATTAAAATGAATTAGATGAAATAGAACATCACTGCTTTGCAGTTAATCTCTGAAGTCCTTCAGGAAAAGCCAACTTTTCATCTATTTCTGGAATAGGTGGGGGCATCCTCAACTCTGGGAGCAAAGCTATTCCAAAGGAGAGGAACTATGATAAAGAAAACCTATTCAGACCCATTCCAAGATATTTCCTAGTAAAAAACATAACAGGATTCCATAGTTGTCCAGTTAGATAGACATAAAGTATTGGGAAAGAAAGTCTTTAAGATATCCATGCCCTAACTACTAAGTGCTTTATTTAGGTGGCAAAGAACACCTTGAATTGCACTGGGGAAACATAATGGTAATCAGTACAGTTCCAACAGTAGAGGAGTACCATAGCTGTACCATGAATGACCTTCAGCATGTGTGCTACTTGTTTTGGGTCAGCGAAAGGCAAGAATCTTCCAGAAATACCACACAACAGAAGTTGTCCATTTGGTCTCCATGTTGAAGTGAAAGTGATTATTTCGTACATGACTTTTTTTTCTGTGATTGTTTCTCCAGACATCTTTTCACCTATTTCATTTCCTAAACAAAGGAGTTACACAAGGTTGGCAGATAGTGAGAGGTCATTCAGGAGCAGTTGGCTAAAAATCCAGGTTGCCTTATTATTCCAAAGAACACTCCAGATTACTCAGAAATACTTCAGATTCCGCATGGAAAGGGCCATTAGTCCTCTATAGTCCATGAGCCACCTTGATGAGGGGAGGGCGGAGGCTTCTTTAAGTTATCTCTTAAGTGGCATGGCACCGCTTGATTTCCTTGAGCATACACAATCTATAAGTTCTGTCTCTAGAGCTGAAATTTCTCAGATGCTTTCCAGGACTATGACAGTCTTTCCAAATCTCACCCAGTCCTGTTACGGTTATCTCCACCAACATACAGAACCAGGTTCTCCATTCCAACCTATGGCATCTGCCAAAGTTTCTCTGTGCTTTGTGTGCTCACCCACTGGATACCCTCTAGCAGGCCACTGGTATCTACTCCAATCTTTCTTCTAAGCCATGTCCAGTCTTAGTATTTTACTTACTAATTAAGTAGACCTGAATGACATATTCTAGAATCCTCCTCATTTAACAAAGACTATCACTTGTTTAGGAGGAAACAATTTTCAGTTAATCGCCAATGCTATATTTTAAATGTAACCTTTCAGATTTGTCATTATGATATCATTTTTCATAAATGAAATGGTTCTAAAATGCAACATGTTTTTACTGTAACTATTTCCTCCTTTAGGACAATTTATCAATTTGAATAATGCTTAAGAAATATGGGGAAAATAAAATTCTTCTAATATTAATTCCTAAAGAATTCCAGTTCAGAGATATCTGAGCTCTATTAAAATTCACAGGAATTACATAACATACATCCCTAAGAACTGAAACAAAAAAACCAAATATCTGCATTTAATTTTTCATTTCAAGTAGAAATGTGTCATAGATTTGTCACCTTTGTTTTTTTAAAGTATAATTAAAAGATTCAAGGAAAATATCCCTGTGAACCAAACAAAAAAATCCTTTTGCATTAAAGTCAAGGTTCATAAATGTAGTTTAATTACTATTACAAACCTGGTTAACATTTTCATCTTAATACAAAATGATCTTTAGTATCTGCAATTTACCCCTCAGCTATAATTTTAAACTAAGCCGCTATGAGGAATTCAATCAATAAATATTTCGCATAATACTGAATTGGCTCCACTCTTATTTTAAAAAATGATTATTACCAGAATATTAATAAATCATTCTGTAAAATGAGATTTCTAGAAAGTGGTTTCTGTACACTATAATATTATTGTAAGTAAAGTTCACTTTAATTCTTTTTTGTAATGCATAAAACTATTATTTCAATCTTTCTTTGGTCATCTAGAAATAACCAGATTAACAAAGTTTTCTTCCCTATTATGCTTTATATGTTCTATTATGTGATAATTACTACATTTTATATAATTATTACCTGAACGACACCTCTGATAAATGTATTGAAAGCTAATCTTCATGCTTTTTTAACTGATGTAACAGAATATTTTGAACTAAGGGAGCTAACAGCTGCAGGACGGAGTATCATTTTCTATATACCGGAATACTATCTAGATTCCATAGTGGCTTACTTATGAGTCAATTATTAGCAGGTCAGATCTTGCATTGCTTTCACTCATTGTAATGTACTGCTTGATTATGTTTTGACCTTCTGTTACCATTCCTTATCATAGCATTAATTTGGCCTGGGAGGTTGAATTGAAGTACTTGTTCCAGTCCAGCTTTTATATCTCACAAGCTAGTTACCTTATTTATTAAGGGATCTTTAAAGAACTGTAAGAAAATAACTTTCAAAATCTGTTCACCCTATAAAAGTAATAGGGATTGAAAAATTATATATTTTACAACCCATGTCAATTATTATTAGATGACTTTAAGTCTATTCTATAGCCTTACCTTTAATACTCTTCTGATATGACAATATTAGCCAGATGATCCTACTATTTGTAATAATATCCAGTGAATGAGAACCTAAAAACAGTGCATTTATAATTTTATCTGTCAACTGGGCCAGAATTTTCTTTTTCGCATCTGTCAGGATTTTTATAAGAAATTAAAGAAAAACTTAAAAGATTCCCGCAGCTTATGAGTCTAGTGAGAAATATAAACTTTCAGTATCAGTGATAAGAATGAAATATGAAAAAATATGAACATAAAATGAAATCATTTTGATTATAAATATTTAGCATCTGTCCAAATATTCAGCAAACATGCCATTATGTGGAACTGCATACAAGAAGAGAAAAAGTAAATGTTGAAAAAGCTTCAGAGGAAAAGAACTACGGTAATTGTTAAAAACAAACAAATAAAAGCTTTAATAGAAGTCCATCTTTGAATTCAGTTTGTTTAGGGGAAGAACTAATTTGATCTGGCCACTAATGAAAGCTTTACATATCTATAGATGACTATGAAGGAAAAACTGGCAAGTTACCACAGCAATTTCAGCAATGCTTCCCATGGTTTTTATTCTTAGTGGTTTAAAAGTCATCCTAAATTACTCTTTTAGAAGACATAATTTGATTTTGTAACTTTCACAAACATTGTTGTTTAAAGAATTAAAAGGAATTTCCCATTCTTTCAAAATGAAATGCTTTATGCCAGTAATTTCAAACTCTGTAAGTTTAAAAGATGCGTGGACGTCAACTCCCAGAATTCCCCAGGCAGCTTTGGGAATTCTGGGAGTTGAAGTCCACATATCTTAAACATGCTGAAGCTAAGAAACACCGCTTTATTCTTTTGAACAGCATTCTAAAATGACATATAGTTTCTGTATGATTTTCATTCTCCTGTTGTATTCAGATAATTTAACTTGGACTATCAGACTGTTAATGATATAGACCAAAGAAAACAAAACATTGGTAGCATGATAATCAAATGAGATATATAGTGATAAGGTTTGTAATTTTGAGACATTCCCTCAGATAAGACACAGTCAACAGAATTAAGAAAAATAATAATATGATAGTATGTCCCAAATCTACCATGTTCTGCTATCTCTATCAAAGCAGCACTGTTAGCTACAGGGACCTTCTCTCATAAAATTAATACAAAATTGTGTTTCTGCCAATTCTCTTTCTAGTGTCATTGACGTAATCCAGAATAATAGTGAGATGACCTGTTTGAGGATACATATATGCCTATAAAAACACATGTAATAAATTAATTTTATTAAGCAATGAAAAAACTCCAAAGTAAAATAGTAAATAAAACTAGCCCCCAAATTGAAAGCAAATGGACAGATCTTTATTTGATAGCAAAAAGACATTGGTATTAGCATCTATTTTCCTTTATTTGGGGAAGTGTAGTTTAGGAAAAATACACCTTCATGTGGTCCTTTAGAGTTTACTAATTAATACAATTAATAATTCTGAACTAGAAGTTATGCAAATTATGACTGTAATAAAAATTGGATTTGATTTCAAGTAGAAGAACATCTGCATCTAGTTATTTTTCAGGCCAGTCTTATGGTATAGTAATCTCAAGAAGTTACCAGTGTATGAATTATAGAGACCAGGCTATCCCTGTCTAGGAACACTTGAGGCTGGCAATCCAAAATAACTCCAAGCAAGTGAGAATATTTTGGGCACAAGGAACTGGTTCCATGGAGAGAGTTTTTTCCGTGGACCGGAGGGGCGTGGTTTTTGGGTGCTGCCTGCATCATACAAATGGGACTTCATTTGTTTTCACAGCCTGGTTACTGGCATGTTGTGGACCAGAACTGATCCACAGACTAGGGGTTGAGGACCCTTCTCTACTGAGTTGGAAGATTCCCATGCATTCATCTAGGATAAGGAATTCTGTCTTGTTGAGATTCCATTTCAAATTATTGATTCCCATCCAACCTTTATAGAGTCTAGAAACCAGCTAAGAAACACTATAGCTTCATCTCATTCTGACAACCAACCTCAACAATATTTTTTCAAATATGTATTAGTCTAAATTTAAGCCTAACATCAGTTTGGTCTTAATCTTTTCCAGCTTAATTTATCCATCACATCATACACAGAAGGGTATATGAACGGTTCTTACTTCTTCTTATACCTTACTGGATATGATTAACACAAGAAGACTGAACCTGGGCCTTTACTCTTAAACCCCTTCTTTCTAATAGATAGAGGCAAGAATTTGTATCAAAACAGTACAACAACACTTTTCAAAGTCTAGACTGACCAGAGGCCGCTTGGAGGTTGTGTTAGCCAGCAAACTGTCTTGTTCTGTTTTCCTCCTGTGCTTCTCATTCATTTGTGGACTTAGCATCATTTTGCTCTGGAAGAAGAGCCATCATTTTCCCTAATTTCTGCAAATAACAAACTTTTCATTGCTTCTGAGTCTGTTGTTCTTATTCCAAAGCAGTGAATTTAGTCACCCAACAAATGAAAGCTTTTCTGTTTGTATGTCATATGTTTCAACAATACACTTTCAAACTGAATTTAGAGGCAATTCTTTGTTCCCATGCATCAGGGAATTTTTATATATCTATGTTCTGCGTTAATGTGTTTTTCCCATCATGTTCAAAAAGCGAATTCTGATTATCTGTGAACTTTGATCCACAATTCCCTTTCACTCATCCTGGAATAGCAAATGTGTATATTTACACTGTCATCTGAAAATATAACTTGGAAACCACATTATTGAGCCTGTCACAGATTTTTTTTGAGGGAGTGACCAATTTGCTCACAGAAAAAGAATCAAAAGAAACCTAGAGATTTCCTTTAAATCAGAGTGCTCACTTTCAAGTATGCCTCTAGGTTTCAGATGAGTCTAACTTATGCTGCTTTAGACCCAGTCTTTAAAAATGATTGGTATAAACTGTGCCAAACACAGGTATTCTGTCATGTTCGATGAAATATTTTAGTTTCCTGTTCTTATACCATTGGCTCCAAATATATTATGGAGCTAGAATTATCCTATCAGAAGCAATCTCATTTTAGAGTACTTATCTAGGCAAACAGATTACTTACTGCAGCTGGGCATTCTTGATTCTAATGGAAGGTTCCCAGTTCTGTTGCATTTAAGGCATTTCCATTGCTCTGCCTTTCTGGTTTTGATGTTCTGTTTTATCCATAGCTCCATCCCAGCCTATTCAGCTATTCTACTCTATTAGGAATCTTAATTTTCAGGCCTTCTCTGATTATCCACATAGTCTCTTTCAAATCCTTAGTATGCTGTTCTTGCTGTTATCTGGTATTTATGTTTTCTAAACTCCTCTCTATAATATTTCTGTATTTTTCTTTCTCTTCTGCATCTTTCTGTTTTTAAACTGCCTCTATATAACTCATATTTGTACTTATGTTTAATTGTTTTTTGGGGGCCTTCCTGAAGTTGGGTTGCAGTCTGACTTATTTACAAGTTAACCTTGTCAGAATAACCAGATATTTGTAATGATGGTTGATGCCACTTTTCAAGAAGACTGTTGATGCTGATTCAAATGGTGCCAAATCATATAATGGTAGTCATTTTAGGCTTGGCTTTGTCAGTAACCATGGCTTGGACTTATTAATAACTAATTGTAATTGCAATTACACGTTCATACAATGTTCTACCAGAATATTGTACATTGCCCAGAGTCACTGCTCATGAGATGGGCGATTATATAAATTTTATAAATCAATAAATAAACAAGCTAAATAGGAATGGCTAATGGCTTTCTGAACATTTTACTCTCCTCTTATTGGAAGGCAAGTTATCCACATAGTATGACCAAAAAAGTTAGAATGGAAACCAAAACAGTGTGATCAAAGTTCGATTCATTTTTAATGTGTTATCACATAGATTACATTTGCAAAAATATGCAGAGCTTTGATTGCACCATCCCAGATGACATTTTGTATATATTTTTTTACCATACACTGTATTTATTGCATTGGTGCTATATAGATCAGCTATATAGATTGGTATAGGTAGTTTAGTATAGTATAATTATCTTCCATCTATTGGATTCTATTCATTGGTATCACCGTTTATTGCCAACTAAAGTCATATATGCAAAATCTTATTCTTTTGATAGAATAATTGAAAATCACAATAAATGATCAATAATGGTTAAAAGATTTATTTTAAAGATGAAATAAATGAAGCATCAGCTCTTCTAATATTTATCTTTCATTCCATTGAGAATCCTAAAATGTTGAGGGGACCCTCTTTTGTTTTTTTTTTAGGAACAGAGACCAGTCTCATAAATAAACTTTTGAAAATGCAAAAAAAAATATGTTGGTAATATATCTTAATATATCATTACTAACAAGTAGCCTTCTTTCACCAGTATAGTTTTGGCAAGAAAAAAAAGAAAAAAAAAAGTGATGGGTTGTTTCTGGATGATGGAGAAGTTTTTGTCTACCACAGTTGCCTACCCTGGAGAGTTGATGTAAAATTGAATGTCGTTTGTTTGATTGTTGTTCTGTTCTAATTCTGTTACATTGGGATTGGATCTGCACTTTGAGCCTATCCTTACAAGCAAACAATTAATAGCTTATTCATAGATAGGTTTGGCTGAGAGAGCCCAGGTAAATAAAATAAAGCAACATTCCAATATCTGATTGTGATTGTGGCTGCATTTCAAACAGGTTGGAACATCAGATTTTAGAGGGATGGAAAGTTTCCCACTTGGTGGGGGAAGTGACTGGAGATTGTCAGTCTAGAGATGGTATCATGATAAATAGGTTTAGTTCATCATCTTCCAGCTGACACAGGGTCCTTTTGTTGATAGGTATTCAGCATTATCCACTCCTAGTAATGCAACTTCCATTCTTTATGACTTGTCTGTACTGCATATAAGCTCTGATGTTTTATAGAATACATCTAAATATAAGGCAATCTATTTCCAGGCATCCAAAACATCCAGTCTCCCACGCATGCACTCAGACCAAAATAGGACTACATGGCTCATTCTCATGTTACTATTTAATAACATGGCATCCCTCCCCACCCCTAGTCCTTATGTCATTCATGTATCTGAAAACAGCATGTGGAAATAATTAATGTGCCTACAAGAAAGAGATGTGCATATTGAAGAGACTGCCTCTGTGCTACTTACTTGTATTAATTATACCCACATGGGAATGACTCATGAGAGAACACTTATGTCTTTAAAAGGTAATGTTGGGAGCAGCCGTAAGCTTTAAATACTACCACTGAGAATCATTTACTTTTAGCTTCATTTCTCATCTCCACTCCTTCCCCCACTATTTCGTCTTCTCATTTTGCATAATTTTATGTTTGTAATTTTTGCCCAGAGAATTGTCAAACTTCCCAGGCTCCTGTGTCAAATCAAGTGGCCATGGCAAAGTGAATAGGTCACAGCAATCTAAGCCAGGATGAGCACTGAAGTGGGCTTGATGGAAGGCTATGCATCTTTGGCAGCAGGAGACTACAAACTAATCACTGTCTCTAAAAATGTTCAGTTGAATACAAATGGTGCATATCAGTGCAGGCTTTTACAGCCTGAATCAGTCCAATTGTGTCCCAGAATGCTCAGATTTTATTTTAGAGCATAACATTTTTTTTAAAAAAAATAGAATAACAGAGTTGGAAGGGACCTTGGAGGTCTCCTAGTCCAACCCCTGCTTAAAAGGAAACCTTTATCATTTTAGAGAAATGGTTTCCATTCTCTTCTTAAAAATGTCCGTGTTGGAGCATTCACAACTTCTGGAGGCAAGTTGTTCCACTGATTAATTATTCTAACTGTCAGGAAATTCCTTCTTAGTTTTAGGTTGCTTCTCTTGACTAGTTTCTATCCATTGCTTCTTGTCTTGTACTCAAGCTATTTGGAAAATAGCTTGACTCCCTCTTCTTTGTGCCACTCCTGAGATATCAGAACACTGCTGTCATGTCATCTTTCTAGAAAAGAAAATATAGAACTGTGAAATCTAATAGCAGATCAAAGGTTGGGATGTTTGATGGTTATTTAATCATTATGTGTTGAACGTTAACATAGGATAGGCAACTTGCATGCTCCGATTTCCATCATTCTGGTTCTCACCACTTTTACAAATGTAACCAGTATTGTGTATTAAACTAGTAAGGTAGCCAACCACACTAAGAGCATGGTTGCCTACTATATCACACCATGGAAGCTACAGAGTCATCAAAGGGGAGAGACAATGGAAAGAAGTAAAATGGCCTTCAGAGTTTCCTATCATCATTTTGACCCAGGAGATAATTTTGACAATCTCTACATTTTGTCTAAATTAACTGCAAGCAAAAGGAGTAATTAAAATAATAAATACAGATAGTCCTCTACTTAGGATCACAATTGAGTCCAAAATTTATGTTGCTAAGTGAAACATTTGTTAAGTGAGCTTTGCCCCATTTTATGACTTTTCTTGCCACAGTTGTTAAGTTAATAACATGGTTGTTAAGTGAATCTGGCTTGCCCATTGCTTTTGCTTGTTAGAAGCTCTCAAAAGGTGATTTCATGATCTCAGGCACTGCAGCCATTATTAACTGTGAGTCAGTTGCCAAGCATCCGACTTTTGATCATGTGACCATGGGGATGTTGCAAAGGTTGTAAGTATGAAAAATGGTCATAAGCCACTTTTTTCAATGCCATTGTAACTTTGAACAGTCACTAAACAAACTGTTGTAAGTCAAGGACTACCTGTACTATTACATTTAACTGAAAAGGCAGATATCCATCCCAACCTCTGCTTACTAGAGTTTCTCAGCCCTTGAGCAAGGAGAGAAATAGAATTGACCTGCTCGCTAGTAATTAGCTGAAGAATTTACATAGCATGTTTTTTAAAAATGCTTGTACTTGATGTTTCTACATTCCCTCAGTGTGCAAGTCTAATCTAGTAGTAGCAGTGTCCTTTTTTGTTTTGTTTTAAAGAAAGGCTATATTTTTCCTGGCCAAGAACTAGTCTTAAAAAAAAAAGTATTCTGTTTCCAATAATAATAAAAACGCAGACAGATCCACCCACTGAATATCTAAAAATACTTTTAGATTAAAATAAAATAAAATAAAAACCACTCCTGCATTTTTGTATAGCTTTTTGAAGAAAATAGATATACAAATATCAGTGAGCAGATCTGTAGATGTTGGAAGTCCAGACTCATCTTTCCACAATACAAGTAACATGTTACTAATTTTTGGTTTGTTTTGGCAGGTATTCATATCTGAAATAACTGCTGGAGATTCTATCAAACCTGTATTTGGTTTTCCACAAAATCAATAATTGCAAATTAATAACCAGGTGTGTCTTCATGCTGTGGTAAAAAAAAGATTAAGATGGCAACCAAGCAGGGTGATCAAAGTTCTGCTTGTTTCTGTTGTGGCAAATCTTAGTTTCTTTTTTTAAAAAAACACATCTTGTGGACATTTCTCCACATAGCCATAAAAATTCTATAGAAAGATCTCTCCCTTTCTTAGTTATTTAAACACTTACAATGTCCATATGGTCACACTAATCATTGATCTGTGTATGAGATTTTCGTTTGAGCTTTTAGGGATATTATCCATTTTGTCCCAATTTTACTGCCATATCCAGTTCAGCCATTCCTGACTGGAAAACATTAAGGTACATAACAGTGGAGGGATTCAATTTTTTTTTTACTACCGGTTCTGTGTGTGTGTGGCTTGTGGGTGTGGCAGAGGAATGATACTGCAAAATCCCCATTCCTTCCCCACTCCTTGGGGAAGGTTACTGCAAAATCCCCATTCCCTCCCTACCCCACAAAAAACTGCTTTCCAGCTCTGTTCTCCTGTTCAGGGCAACAAAACAAGATCAGCTGGGAGGCTGGGAGGCAGCGGGGGCGTGGCCAGCCTATTTGCCAGTTCTCTGAACTACTCAAAATTTCCTCTCCCGGTTCTCCAGAAACTGTCAGAACTAGCTAAATACCACCTCTGGTACATAAGAAAGAAAACCATAGTTTTACATTTGTGGAAAAGAAATGTAGGTCCAGTATAGGCAAGGAATAACTGGAGAAGAGCAAAAAAATCTACAATTAAGTTTAAAGCCAGAAGAAAACACCTTAAGTATACAGACAAAGTGATAATTGGAAGGGACATTTCAGTTGTGATGCCAATTCACGTTTCTGAGAAACAACAGTGGGAGAACAGTAATCTCAAAAAATTCCAGAGGGATTTGGATAACTGCTATATAATAATCAAAATGCTAAAAAGAATGGGACTAATAATAAGTGTTGATCTATTTTAGTATTTTCTATTCATATGAATATGGAATGTATGTCAGATATAGATGAAACATGTATCTACAGTTAGCAACTCATGTGTAGCAACAGCTAATTATAAACGCCAATTTTCTATGTGAAAAATAATAAATAAATCAGAAGCACTATCTTTGAATAATTATAATGAATTAATTGATGGGATGGGAGTTTAATATATGAGACATTAAGTGATTGATAAAGCAAATTTGCCTCTTGACAGACTAGGACACATTATTTCAACTTATGACGTGCATTTCAAAGAACTCCTGACTCATATTTTACTTGTATCCTTGCTTAATTTCCTAACAAATTCAAATTTCTAAATTCCTTATGAACATAGTCGCCCTGATCTATAGATTAAACATCTAGTGTTCCTTTCTGTGACTGTCCAGCACAATAGCTATGCTTCTGGTTCTTCATGTTTTCAGTGGTGAAATAATGATTTTTTTAAAAAAAGATGGGATAAAATAGCTAAATAAGTTGCTATCATTTAAAAAAATCTGAAACAAATGGCATTAAAATAAGAAGGAAGGAAGGAAGACAAAAAGACAGAAGGAGAGCAAGACAGACAGCAAGACAGAGAAAGACAGAGAACGAGAGAAAGAGATGTGCCCAGTGGACATAAGACCTATTTTATGATTTATCAGTACTTGAAAATAGAAGATTCAATTGTTTTGCTAATAGTCCAAAGTTAGAAAAACATTTAACAGTGATTCCTTTCTGTATGTCCCCCCCCACCCCAATGTTTACTATAGACTAAGAGAAATAGAACATATTGAGAGTCAGATCTCAGGGGTCAGACAATGTATATAAACACCAAGTAAATGAGGCTAATATTTTAAAATGCAGGATGATGCAGAGTGATTGCAGGTTAACATTTGCTTCTGGAGCATACTGCCTTTTAGCCTGACTTTTTAAAATAAAATGTTTTAATTCTTGTATTTTAGGTGGATTCCAACAGGTGTTATTGATTTCATAGATTTCTTTGAGATATTGCTTTTTTATTCTTTTTTTTGAATATCACTCCGGACTCCTTTGGGATGAAGAGTGGAATAAAAATAAAGTAAGATTATAAAGAAGGAAGAGGAGAAGGAAAAAGAGCAGCAGCAGGTGGAAATGAAACCCTTTCAGATGTTGCTTAAGCTTTGTTTTCCATTGATGGCTTTTGCACAGCTCCAGTCATTGTTGGTGAAGAGGTGCCCCACTGTACTATTGAAAATGAGAAAAAGTATATGCACTTACTGCCTGGTAACTGCTTGCATTAGTTACTCCCCCCTCCCTCCCTTGGCCGGTAAAAAGATTTGCCATCCCGGGGGAAGTAGAAATAAAGGTTGAGCAGGCTACTGACATTCCTCAGCAGATGAACAGAGGGGCGGTTTTTTTCCAACAGCCATCCCAATTTCTGGCCCTCAGATGTGCAGGCTCTCAACAAAGGGTGGAAGGAATATGCAATCAGACAAGTGAACTCTTTCTTGCTAGCAATCAGAGAGAAGAGAGGGAATGGAACAGAAGAAAAGTAGTCACAACAACCTAATACGAACTGAAGTTTTTATTGGAAGAAGTGATGCGATGTATCAGAGGGAATAGAAACAACTCCTGTGTAATTGTATTTTATGTAAAGTGCTTTGGGGATTCTCCTAAACTGAAGGCAGGATATAAGTAAACAAATAAAATAGAGAATGAGGGGACAGCAATTTGTATTGCATGCCAGCCAGCATAGTCTACCAGTACCAGTGGTTTGCCATTACTGATGAAGATATTATTTTATTACATATTATAGAGAGAGCTTTTAAACAAACCAGAAGTGTGCCAAAAGTTTGAACATAGAGAAGATTTAGATTATCCCACTTCACTTAAGACCAGGATTCTGTGTGAGTCATCATTAGATTTCTTCTTGCCAAATGAAAACCACAGGGAGGCAATTTTTATAGGTAAAAGAAAAAAAGATTTTCTATCTCTTACATTATGATCGAAATCCTTCACCTCTTCCACCAACACAACACTTTTTAAAACTAGTCATAATACACACTTCAACAGATTACCTATAAAGCAGGGGTCTCCAACCCCTGGACTGTGGCCCACTGCTGGAAATGGGCATGAGCAGCTGGCTGGCACATGCATGTTTGTTCAGCTGAACGTGTATAAGTGGCAGGCCATCACATGCATGTACGCATGCACCAGCTCCCTTGTACTGGCAGTTCACCTCTGTGCCCCCACCGCACCACTAAGCCATAAAGGTTGGAGATCGCTTCTATAGAGGAAGTTTTGAGAATTTGGTGTTATGATGGTTAAGGCATCAAGCTAAAAACCAGGAAACTGTAAATTGTAGTCCTGCCTTAGGCACAAAGCCAGTTGGGTGAGCTTGGGCCAGCAATTGTCTTTCAGACGTAGGAAGGAGGCAGCAGCAAACCACTTTTGAAAAACCTTGCCAAGAAAATTTCGGGGACTTGTCCAAGCATGACTGAATGGAAGGGGAAAAAAGGAGAAACAATATTTTTTATGAATCATTAGATGGAGCTTTTAGTAAATACAGTATCAGGACCCTACAAGAGCAAAAACTTTCCCTTTGAAGATAGCCCAAATCGGAAATACAAAGAAAACTACAGAAATGCAGAACTTACTTTGAAATTTCCATGGCATCTTTCCAATCATGACAACTCGCTTATATTTCTCCTCACTTTGTCTAGATTTTGAAGGTAACCCCCAATAGATGAACTGCATGGAAAGCTTTATTACATTCCATTGTCAATGTCATTGGGCACAATTGTAGGCTTCACTTTTGTATTAACATGCTGGTTGAACCTAGAAATCTACAGTATACATTAGCAGATGCAATATACACAGCAAGTACATAGTTCTAACAAATTTATGATTGATGAACATAAACACAATTCTGTTTATATTTTCAAACAATTATATTCGTCCTTTGAAGCTTGATCACCTGTTGTGGGAGCTGTGGGAACCCTGAATATGGTCCAAAATGGCTTCAGGGTTTACACTGTTGTTATTGTTGATATTATTTCTAGGGCAGAAAAAAATAAGAATATTTATGTTTTTTAGCAATTTGTTGCTATCAGCGTTATTTTTTGGGGGTTCATTTCTTAAAATTGAGTTTGAAAGCTGTTGCAGTGATTGAATCATGCCTTGTTCATCCTCATTATATGCAAATAATCTGAAGAATTTCTGAAGTCTAGAGAGAAAAGCAGAAAGATTTGAAGCTTTTCTTTTCAGTTTTTCTTAGCTGACACCTGTTTTATTCTGAAAAGCAGAGTTAGAACTTCAATTGGGAGGTACAGCTGTCTGTCACATAGCTATACCTTTCCTTTCTTCTATCTTTCCACTGCTATCTTTATTTGTATATTTTGAATTCATGCAATGGTTTTAAGAAGAAAAGGATTTGAATCTATTCAAGGCCATCCTTTACGAAAAAATTCAGAAGATGTAAGATTGTTCAAAAGTTTCAGGAACCACTCTCTTTGGTAATAATAATAAATGGTTCAAGATACTTTAAAGCAGGGGTCTCTAAATTTGACAACTTTATGACTTGTGGACTTCAATTCCCTGACTTTGGATTTCAACTTGTGGACTTCAACTCCTATGCTGGCTGAGGAATTCTGGGAGTTGAAGTCCACAAATCATGAGGTTGTCAGGTTTGAAAAACCCTGCTTTAAATAATTTCTATTCTGTTTCAAAAGGCCTAATTTTCAGCCAATCCAAAGCACATTTTCATTATTTTGGAAGTAGCAGAGTAGAAAGGCCACATGAATACCTTTGTTTATAGAAAATCTCTATACTGACTAGAACAGAAATCCCACAAACATTTCTCTAAAAATGAAGACACTAATTTACCTGGAAGCAAATTAATAACTTGAACCATTAATATTTGAAATGTATTAAATGTTCATTGATCAATAAACCATTATGAGACAATGGCTGAGTTTAGATTTAGAATTGCCCATTCTGACTGAATTTACTGATTAAAGATACAAGCTAAGCTGCCTTGGAGATCAGGTCAAATATTGTCAAACTTTATTTTAAAACTTAGAATGGGACCAGGACTTCAGAATGTCTCTTTGATGTACTTGCGAACCATTTACCATAACAGCAATAACAAATTACAGCCAGTCACTAAACTGCCAAAAAGTCTCAATGGTTATCTCTGTCATTGTGGGTTTCAGACAATTACAAGCTATGGAATTAAAAGCAGAAGACTATAGAAACTATAAGTACAGGGAGTTTGCCTTTACAGATCCTTTAAATATAGTTGCAAAATATGAAAGTATCATGGAAAGAAGGACTAGTAAATATAAATCTGGAGTTTTACCATTTCCAGTATCTAATTTAGCTATTAGATGGATTAAAATTAGAGAAACATGATTGTTAAGTATCATGGCTGATATATAGATGCATTTCACACAGTGGTAGGTTTCAAATTCTTTTAGAACCTCTTCTGTAAATGAGGCCTGCTTTGTGGGAGTGGCTTGCTGGCCATGTGACTGGATGAGAGTGGCTTGCCGGCCATGTGACCAGGTAGGAGTGGCTTGCCAGCCATGTGACTGGGTGGGCGCAAACAACTTGTAAAATGTGGTGAAACTCACTTAACAACGCTCTTGCCTAGTAACCAAAATGTTGGCTCAGAAACTTCAGGAGTGTTCAAACCTGACAGCTTTAAGACTTGTGGACTTCAACTCCCATAATTCCTCCTCTCGGTCTTCATCTTGATGAAATGTGGACGGGCAGGGGGAGGGAGCTGGAACCGGTTCTAAACGGCACTGTAGATTTGTGGAACTTCTTCTATAGAAGAGGTTAGAACTGGCAGGAACCCACCCCTGATTTCACATTACAGCTTTGATCAACAAATAAATATTTAAATTACATTTCTGGCACAATCTAGCCAGGGATACACAATGCCTATCGGCTTTAGTACCATGCCAACTTTGAACGGGCTATTGAGGATCACATTCACAAGAAGGTTACGCCACACTCTATATTGGGAACAAATGTTAAAAGACATATGTTAAAAAAAGGCCTCACCCAAGCTCTCAGGGACACAGAAATGGATTGTGGTGGGTCGCAAGTGTATTCCCTATGCCCACGATGGTGAACCTATGGCATGCGTGCCCAAAGTGGCACACGAAGCCATGTCATCTGGCACGCGTGGGTCACCCATTCCTCTTTTGGATTTCTGGCATGCATGTGTGCACGACGATTGGCTGGCCTTTGTGTGTGCAACAGTGCCAGAAACTGGAAGAGCTGTTCTTCCATTTTCTGGCATGAGCATGCATGCTGGCCAGCTGATCTTCGTATGCACATATGAGCCAGTAACGGGAAGACTAGTTAGTCGCTGCACATGCACATGCTGGAAACCAGAAGTTCATGTTCCAGTGCGTGCATGTCCCCTGGGCAGCTCCTCTTCTAGGTTGGGTCCCAGACGAACATGCATGCTTGCTCCCTTTTCGTCACTCGGTGCCAAAAAGGTTTGCCGTCACTTCCCTGTGCTATATTTTGTAATACTGCAGGCAAAGGAAATCTGCCTGTCATTTTAATTTCAATAGAAAGAAGATACACCTAATTCCTGTTTATGATTGCTCAAAAGACTTCCTTTAGGTACAAATAGAAATCTTCCTAGGTAGGCCTAGACCAGGCAATAGCTCTAGCTTGTTTATGTTTTGTTGAAATAAAAATAATTTCATTGTATTTGACATTGAGTTGGCTGTACTCTGGGATCATCATATACCCAACAAACCAGTGCTTTTACTGATAAATTTGTTGATATTCCTATTTCACACAAAGGAAGTTAAGACACAATAGATAGAATTTGAGATTAAGATCATATGTATTCATACATTTGAAAGTGACATTTTGATATCTAAGGGCTGATTCCTTTTATCCCAAAATCATGTTTAGTATTTGGTAAGATGACCAGAAACATTGCAGTCCTCTTGTCATGCCAAAATTTGATCAGGCACTTGGATAGGGGAAATTTGAAGACCTGATACAGACAATGTACAGATCAAGTAAGTTTCATCCATGCAATTTCATATAAATAGGAAAAAAGGATTCATATTAGTGGCCGGATAATAACCATGTAGTCTAGAATAATAGAGCATATATACTATAATTGCAGAATATACCAATAATTAATGGAATTCCCAAATTAGATTGTTAAAGCCATGTATGTGAAATATTGAAGGTCTCATAGGTACTGAAATTCGTCACTAACATTTGCTGTATATATCATGAAGGCTGGAGAATTCTGGGATTTGAAGTCCGCATATTTTAAAGTGGTTGAGATTGAAAAACATTTTCAGGTTTAAAATAGTGTGCTAACTCTTTTAATCCTGCTCCCATGCTTTTAAAATCCAGAAGGCCAAGATGGCGAACAACTGAAATCTAGTCTTTTCTGCTGTTTTCCATGCAGTCATAATGGACAAAGTCTGCTACTTTAGCATTTTCACCTCATTCTCCTACACCTGTGATGGCACGCGGAGCCCATTCTGCGTACATGTGAGCCATCGCTCCAGCTCAGCTCTACCATGCATGCGCGTGCACCTCCTGCCATACATATGATTTTTGGGTCTCTGCTGTGCATGTGTGGGGGTGGGGTGCATGCGCAGGGGTCACGTACGCATATGAAGGGGTGGGGAGCACACAGGGAGTGTCATGCACGCATTGCATTATGTGTGTAGGCACGTGTATGGGCGCTGTCACACGTGCATGTGCGGGCTTTTGACACACAACGACAAAAAGGTTATCCATCACTGTCCTATACATATATCAGAACTAGGCAAAAGAACTATAAGGGGGAAAAATAACCACAATTAACAATTTTTCTTTTTCTGGATTAACAAGAATTCTGTGAGTCTATTTTGAATTGTTTCTGTTAGAATTGTAATTCCTTGTGTCAAACTTTCACTCTGTCTTTCTTTCTAAGAGAACCTGAATTGTGGATTCAGCCTTTCTGTTATTGAAACTCAGAACCCACAATCAGTTACCATGTAATTAACTGTATTTTTTTTTCCTGTCTGGTGAATGTATTAATTATCTTCAATACAACATAATGGACTCTCTTCTCATGAACATAGTGTTCTTGGAAAAAGTTTTGTTTCATTTGTCAAATCTCTCCAGTAACTGAAAAGTACTTTGGAACAGCAACTTCAAAAGTATTTCAGGAAGAAAGATAACATTTATAAACAAGGAAACTCACCTCAGCTATACATATTTCATATATATGAAATTTGCTCCAAGGGTTTATCTTTCTGCATATCACATAGATTAAATTTTCAGCAACATTGTAAACAACAATTTGGAGGTAGGTCTACTCAGAGAAGTGACTGGGCACCTCTGATCTCATGCTGCAAACCAGGAAGAGCGGGAAGGAACACATCCCCCAGAAACATAAATTTTAAAGATAATGATGTCTTTGGAATGTTGATAGTACAAAACTTTCAAAAGGTGAAATTATTTCTAGGTTAAACTAGCAAACACGCAAACTGGTTTAGGCCTTTTTGCACCTCTGTGCTGGAGAACTGGCAGGGTTTAAATTACAGCAGCTTCAGTCTTTGCTTTCCAATCCCTTAATCCTCAAGGAGCAGAGGTTTCAGCTCAAGACAACTTCACACAGAGCATTAAAAAGGGTTTTTTGGGAGAACCTCCTTGTAGAGGGATGATTATTCCCCCCCCCCCCTCAGTTGTAGTTTTTTCTTGAAAATTAAAAAAAAAACCAAGAAAGATAAATAAAACCAAATAAAACTGTTATAAAATAATTAATGCGTGTGAAGAGTCCTGTTTTTGTTTAATATATGTATATGAAAAGGAATACATGATCTTCAGTGATTCGTACCTGTGGTTTTCATCATTGTTTTACTGGTATTCCCTCGTGTTTGTGAAATGCCAGATCTCCAGTAGAAATGGAAACTGGTCTCTAAGGTTGGTTTACATCTGGTAGCCAATACTGTTCTTTTTCCAAAAAGCTGTATAGGTTGTCTATGGGCAATTATGGTCTGATCTAAGACACATGCATTTGCTAATTTTTTCCAGCTGTTCTTGAAACACTGAATTTGCCTTATCTATAATTAATGTTTTCTAATAGGACTAAAGTAAAAAATATATATACAAAAACAAAACACAGAATCATTTCATTTTCTTAGTATTAGGTTCTGATGGTAACAATTTCATATAAGTGTCTATGTGTTTGCTTTTTAAAAGCAAAATTGAGTTTGGGGTCCAAACTGTAGTTTAAATTAAAATTTCCAGGCGTTATGTATATACTTCTCTACATCAAAGAGAATGGGAAAATAATGACTTATTTAAGTTTGCTCCCCTAGGACCTAAATGGGGCAGAAGTGGTCATAATTGATTTTCAGAATCATTCTGGAAACTGTTATGAAAATTTCTAGTTAAGCTGGAATGTTGTTTTCTGAAACTGTTGCTGTGCATTGCCTTCTGCAGGCACTTTCAGATTGTGTTAACCGTACCTTCATCAACTGCATTCTGTTATTCTAAAATTCTGCAGGGAGATGAATCTGGTATGAAGCTATCATATCAGGCAGTTAACAACAAAATCATTTCCCAAAAACGTGAAGAGTTTTTAATGGAAAAATTCATCAGTGCAAAAGCCTTTACTGAAAAATGAGAAGTGGTGCCTGATTACTCTATGACAGTTTCCTCTGCATTAGAGAGTTTCCTAATTTTAAGTAAACATTTCTTTCTTTAATAAGCTTGTGCTGAGAGGCGCTGACAACTCACAGTGACAGAATTACATTCATATGCTTTTTCTTTTGAGCTGGAGAAAGTGGAATGCAGTGCAGTTGTTGTTTTGAGAACACAAAATGCGTGAAAGGGGAGGGAGAGCTAATTTTCTTTTCTTTCTTCCCAGTTTTGATTCTTCCTTCAAGATGGTTTGACCTTAATCCAACAAACTTAATGTGACATAACCCTGAAACAAAAACAGGAATGCCTCTCAGGTCCAGCTTTGGAATGAAAAAGCTGTAATTATTAGTCCTCTGTGTGATCTTTTCAGATTGTGCTGATGAGATGAAGTTTAATCTCCTTTCTCTCCTCTACAGCACCACAAACCACAGGCAGTTTAAGGCTGACTGGAAATCTCTCACATCTGGAAGAGCAATAATTCTTGGGATTTTGCTTGACAGCCATGACAAGCAGCAGGGCAGCCAGAAACAACTGTCTCTTCTGTTGTGTTATTTGCAAGAAATCAGGAGAGGAGGAGCAGCACAGGACCACATCCTTCTTCAGCATATGTTAGAGGAGGAAATACTTTTATTTTCTGCCAGATGCTTCATGAATACGTCCTAAATATTACATAAGACAGTAGCTATCACTTCCAAACAAAATTCCTTGGTGTCTGCTAAGCTGCAAAACATATGAAGGCCTATTGTCTGGCAAAGGATTTGCACAGATTCTTCAGATATGGAGAGAGGGGGGGGGAGGGGGGAGATTTCAGATTCTCCATTTTGATTTATAGGGTTCTGCACACCCTGCTGGGGTGAATATGATACCATCTTCTAAGCAGGATTATATCATGAAATGTATATGGGATTTAGCTACAGTAACTTTTGCTGGGCAGTTCAGAATGGCCAGCATAGTACAAGAATTTACGGCTGCACAGCTTGTGCTGTCAGACTTTGGGCTGGTGTTTATGATTTCAGCAGAAGCAGAAATAAACAACTTTTCCTTAATGGTTCTCTTTATATGTCAGCAGCAGTACCTCTGCCTGGTTTCAGAACAGCAGCTGGTGCAGTGATCTGTTCAATGGCATACCCAACCAGGGCCTAGTAATTTGCATTTCTGCTTGTTCTACTTTCCTTCTGAAGTAGCCAGAACTTCATAAATCAGAAACAAGTACCTGAACTAATAGTATGTATTTTTAATCTTTTTTTTAAAAAAAAGAATGATAAATATATGTTGGACGAATAGAATCAGAGCTTGGGATGTTTCATAACCAATTTTGTTGCATTTATTTTGTACAATGACAATAAAGGCTATACTAAAGTATGTGAGCCCAGAAATATTTCTATTTAGTTCTTTTTTTTAAAAAAAAATAAGTCTGTAAAGAATTCTATACGTTTAAAGATAAAGACATAAATATATTTAACAAAGGCTTTCACAAACTTAGCAAGAGTCAAAAAATACAATGAAATTAAGGAAGTAGTGCTCAAAGGCAGAAGGAGAAATACTTTTTAAATTTAGTGATATGAACCATTCTGTTAAATACAGACCATTTCTGGAATGTTCCTTAGGAAAAAATGTAGTCAGAAAGTGGTCAGAAAGTTTTCCAAGACAAAAAAACCTCAGCCTAAAACCCCAGGAAGATATACCTGGAAGCAAATCTTACTGAACACAATGGGACTCCCTGCAGTGTCTGTTGAATACTTTAGATATAACTAACGCAGTATTAAAAGTTTGTTATATATATATATTTTTAAAATAGCCTAAATCCAGAAAAGGACACAGAAGAACACATTTACAAAATGGAGTACTAACTCAGAAAGTTAGTTTGGAATCTACCCTATCTTCTAGCTATACTACTTCCAAAGCTGTTTTTTAAGTGTACTTACTTTGAGGCAATTTTTGCTGTAGTGAACCAGGGTTTATTGTTTGTTTATGCCTTAGGGCAAATATTCAGACAATTATGGGAAGAATTTCCCCCCTCCTTTCTCTTGTTATGCTAGCTCTGTCTCCCCTCCCCCTTCTCCCATAAAAGAGGAAAGGAAATCATAGTTATTGTAATGTTTAAAAGTCCACTTCATTATTTTTTAAATTACTGGATGGAATGCAGAAGTTATCCACTCTAGGTTTTGTTAGGGGCAAGTTGTTTGTGATATTAGAGTGGTAACAAGGTAGAAGCAGTGATAATACATAAACATCTAAGCTTTCCATTAATGTAACTTCCATAATTCTAATTCTAGACAAAAGATTCCAAAACAACACTGATTTTGCAGTTGTTGCCCTGGTAGCTAAACATTATCAGTCCTAATTGAAAATATTGCTCATCACTCGTAAAGCCCTATATTACACAACACTGGCTTACAGTAAAGAGTACATTATTCAAAATAATTCTGTCCATCAGGCATGATCATCCAGAAAATTCTATGTAATCCTATGTTGATAAGAGATGGAGCATGAAATTGAGGCCTTCATGAGATCTTCTCAGTTGTTGTCCAATGCTGTGGACACTTTACCTCAGAAATGCCTAACTCTTTGCTCCTGGTGTTCCATAAAGTAATGGAGTCACTTCTTTTTTAGATGAAATTTGACATAGAATACAGTGGTATCTGTCCAGTCATAAATATGGTGGGTTATATTTTGTTCTTTATATACTGCCGTTGATTGAATTGATTTTTATAGGAAATTTAAGACTGTTACTTAGGAATTATGTTTTATATTGATTTTAAATTGTACACTATCCTGCAGTATAGAAATTTATAAAATAAAAAGACAAAGCCTATAACTAGTTTGTGTGGGTTTATTAGATAGAAGCAGAAGCAGAACTAGAGATATGATTGTTAACCCTATAGATTTTATGGACAGTAGTGTGTGTGTGTTTGTGTGTGTGTGTGTGTGTGTGTGAGAGAGAGAGAGAGAGAGAGAGAGAGAGAGAGAGTGAGTTCAATTTGCAGGGATGATGTCACCATTAGTTGCTGGGAAAAAAGGATGATAAATACTATTCTTGTACCATATTTTTTATTTCAGAAAATGAGTTGTCTTTTGTTTTAACTATAGAACTAGATAATACAACATTCAAAAGTAGAATATTAAAAAAAAGTCTTAGGCTTTCAAAATAGCCTTAAAAGGTAACCTTGTGCAATCTGATATTATTGTAACTGACAATGGATTTGAACTTACTGAATCCAGATCTTGAAGAAGCTTCATAGTTTCTTCTCCAGATCCACAATTGCAGTCTCCCAGCCAAGGAAAGTATTCTCAATGTAATGTGGTAGGTAGGTAGAAACAGATCTCTTCTTTGGAAAAGAAAGAGAAGGGGAGAGTGCTTACAGTAAGTGTGTAGTGGGGAGCCATGATGCTGAGGGAGTGCGGGAAAACATATTTGGCACCCTTACAATCTTTGTAACTGTAACTTAAGAGATCTGGGTAAACCCTGATCTCTTAAGGTCTATTTTAAGATTTTATCTCTGATAGTCTGTGATTGGATGGCACGCCACAATCAACATTTCATAAGCACTTAAAAATGCATTTAAATAAACATTGAAAATTCTGGCTGATAGTTCTTGCTATGAAATTAAATATAAATTCTCCCAAATGATCCTGCATCATAATTATCTTATGTAAAGCATTTTCACATTTTTATTAAAAAAAGTATAACCCTCACTTTTTAAAAGTTCAAAGACTGCTGATAATTCACTGTATATATATAATCAGGCAGAAAATGCATTTAAAAAATAAAAAGAAATGAGACAACAGCTCCGTGCCAAAGAAAAACAATCTTTCTGCCAAACTACACATTGTTAAGTTAAAATGTGTTCCATGTGGAAATAAGAAGACTGCTCTGATAGAAAGGCTAGTGATCTAAAGTCATCTGGCTGCATGCCTGTCAACTACACATTTTGACTTCCAGTTTTACAACTAGAATCGAAAATATTTCTGCCTCCCCCACTTTTTTTCCTTTCAGATTCTTAAAAGACTGTTTCTTTCTCCTGGTGATGCAACACATTCTCTAGTACATTTGTACATGCAGACTCCTAGGTTGTAAACAGAATAACATCCTACTATCATAAGTAACAAAATGGATTCAGATTCAATTCTGCAATTTGGAAAATAGCCTAATAAACTCAGACCAAAATAAAAACTTTCAGATTTAATTTATTATCAGATTTAAATGGGAAAATATAATCATACGAGAACCTTGAAAGGTGCCACAAAATTTGAATTTAACAGTGTATGTGGAAAGGGATGATGTTAAATAAATGGGCACCTTTGTCTGATTTCACCTTCAGGAATTTAATGAGACACTTAAGTGTAGACTTAAGTGTAGTAAAAAATAGTATACATCTGATATAAATGTTGGATTTTGGAATTCCATTCCTATGATAGCTTGACAAACTCATGGCTCTTCCTTCTTCCTCTTGCTACAGAATGAGATAACATTGCTCTTTCTACAGAACAGAATAACAATAGATTTGAGTGACCAAGTCTGTCCAGTAAATAAACTTTTGTGTCAAGCACAGGAAAATCAGCAACTCCAGTTCATTTAAAATGGATATATCAGTTTTTATAAACTTCATGCTCTCTACAAGAATATGAACTACTAACAGTCAAAGCAAATTGGTGGTAGATAAGAGTCAATGGAATTCATGATGGACTGGACTTAGATCTGTTGTGGGTGTGAAGGGACTCAAGACTGATGATATGTTTTGACCTCTCCCTCAGGCTCAGCCTGGTCATCTCCGACATTTTATTTTTAAATGAAAAGGCCTCTGATTAGATTTTTTTTTTCTGGGATAAAAAATGATACATAAATTTCACTTTCTTTGATAGTAAACAGCCCCACTTTTAAGATAAAGCAGAGAAGGAAAGTGTATCTAAAATCTTTTACAAATTGGTGAGCTGCGTGTATCCATATGCTTATGCATTATTTGTAATTAGATAGTGCATCTGTCATTCATTGCAGTCTACTTCTGTTGCTTTCTACTTAGCCTAGAGTTTACAGAAAATGAAAGCTGTAAGTAGCTGCATTTATTTATCCACAGGAACTGTGCTTGACTTTTTGCAGTGTTAGAAAGTGCCTGAGGCCACATGATAGTCCTATTTCAGTTCTGCTTGTTTCTGAAAAATCAAGCCTCATGAAACCACAACGTTACTCAGAACTTGGCCAAATCTGATGCTCACTCCTACTCCTTATTCATGACTAACTTTACAATAAGACAGGAATGTGGTAGGGTAGAAGGAAGAATTTGGGAGAAGTTTCTGACTGGATTTTTGAAAAAATGACATGTGTTTCCCATCTCTTCAGTCATGTTTTGGGCTGGATTTGAACTGAAATATATACTGATATGAATGAAAGTAGGATGCTTAACAAGACTGACACATAAGATTTCCATCAATCTTTGTGAAAATATGGACAACCAAATGGCTATTGTGAGGAACTTGTTCCACATCTGAGACTTCAAAATGCTGATGGGCAGTTCAATCGATAGACTTCAACATGGAATAAAGCTTCTCAGGAAGAGATTCCGGTATTTTTCATGCCAGTCTGCCAATGTAACTCAGTTCTCTTCTTAAAGAACATTTATGTCCATGTTCTTTTCATAAAGGTGGAGCTCATTTAACCCAGCTTTGAGTTTCTCCACTTTTATTCTGTCTCCATACTCACAAAAAAAAGTTCATATAATACCAAATAAATTTTTAAAAACTGGGTGGCAGATTTTTTAGATTTCACCAAGTTTTCTTAAAGCGTTTTTTTTTGTACTCATTATTTCCTGAAGAAAAATAAAAGCTGCTATTTTGTTTTAAGTAGAAGAAATCTCTCCACAGTTTTGGCCTTTTGAGAAATGTTAAAGTTATATAGTGTACCCTTAGAGTTATCTAAATCAACAGATTCTCTAAGGGCTTTTTTTTTAAATAGCTTTGTCATCCAGTCCTGTTGAAATAATAGTTTTCATAGTTCTGCTTCCTTTCTTAATGACTTGCTGTGTATGTTACAGATACCACTGTACAAAAAGACATACATAAAACAGAAAGCAAACACTTGCCTAAGACTTTAAACAGAGGTCACTATCCCATCAGTGATCTCTGAGCGAGTCTCCCTGCTTCCTTCATTACTCATATTAAACTTACATTTATCATTCTGGTATAGTATATATCCGTGATGGCGAATCTATGGCACGCCATATCAGCAGGCACATGAGCTGTTGCCCTAGCTCGGCTCCAGTCCATGCTGCCCTTCCTTTCCCAGGAATCTCCACGCAATCCCAGGTAAATACAGGGTTTGCGCGGAGATTCTTGGAGGGCATTTTCAGCCTCTGAAGAGTCTCCAGGGGGCAGGGAAGGCCATTTTTCCCCTCCAAAAAAGCTTCTGGAGCTTGGGGAGGGTGAAAACAGGGCCCACCGGAATTTGGGAAACGTGCCATCTCCGGCTTTGGGAGGACAGTGGAGGCTATTTTAGCATTCCCAGGCTCCAAAAAAAGCCATGCATACATGCGTGAGGCAGCAGGGCAGGGGTCACGCTCGCATGAGCAGGGGAAACAGTGTGTGGGTGCATTAAATTATGTGTATGGGTGTGCACACGCGTGCTTTTGGCATCCGAGGGGAAAAAGGTTCTCCATCACTGGTATATACTTTCCATATATAGACACTTGGTAATTAAAAATAGTGAATGTTCTGTTCATTGTGGAATATTCCACATTTTTCAGAAATGTTGAAAGCAATGAAATAAATTTTGATCACCATATTGAGTTTCAAAGCATTAAGTGATGAAAATACAGACACACAAGCACAAAAACACATATGTGTGTATGCACATGTGTGTGTGTGTGTGTGTGTGCGTGCATGTGTGTGTGTATTCTCATTCATTCTTCCAGGGCTTAGTGAATAATCTTTAGGAACTTAAATAGCTAAGTTTCAGATAACACTCTGGGAACTTTGTTTACTAAAAAAAATGATTGTAGACTAGTGCTTTCCTCCTCCCCTTCTTTCACCCTCTTCTTTCCTAGAATACCCAGGTTTTATTTATGATTTTGGATTTTATTTCACAGCATTCCAGTTCAGTATAGCATGATGTATTTAATAACCATGTCTACTGTCTTAATTACCCTATAAAGCAGGGCTCCATTGCTATCTGACCCTCCACAGCATTCCAGAGAAGTTACAAGACCATGGTAATTACCAACTGTCTGTGAGAAAATTAAACAAAAAAAGGCCTAACTTTTTAAACCACCATTTTAAGCAACCTATTACTTCTGAGGAATAAATCATTGATTAAATAGCCTCCTTACCAGGAAAATAGCTATTCCATACCAAAGAATTTCCCTTTGCATGATCATGGAGAGAATATTAAGTATTCCTTAGCTCAAAAGGTTAGGTTTTATGTCTGTTCAATGCTTTTAATGACACATTTTTCTGCAATTTCACTGTAATCAAAGCCTCTCCCCCCCCCCCCATGCAGCTAGTAGGCTATAGTTATTTGGCTAGTCTTAATTTTTTTTCATTAGTATAGAATATAAAAATCTATTTAAGTATGTGCAAGGAAAATGTATTTGTAGAAGTAGAAACCTTTCATTATTAATTAAATCTCTCATTTTGCTTGCTTTCCTTTGATTAGCACACTTATTTTATCTTTTCTCTATATATGTTTTGCAAGTGTTAATGGAAACTCAAAAATACACATCGTGTTAAAATGCACATTGATTTGGAACAGGTAAATCAGTCTGACCACTGTGCCAAGCACCTTCAGAAATCCTTTATAAGTTTAGATGACACGTTCTGTTCAATGGGAGTAAAATGACTTCCACATTAGTAAGATTCTACCACTTCAGGCTGCAAATTGAGGGTGGGGTGGAAAGGATCACCTTTAAATGTTTCCCTAAGAATCATATACCTACATTTTTTAAATCCCTTACAAGTGTTGAGAGTCAGTTTGCTGTGATGTAGTACTTGAGGTTTGTATAGACATCTATTTTATTCTGTAGTGTTCATTGCTATGTGCAATCCCATTTGGAGTTTGTTTTCTCTTCAAAAGAAGTCAGAAAAGACTTTTTATCTGGAATATTTGTGATAATTGACAAAGAAAGATGCTAAAGACAGAATCGTATATACTATTGGAAAGCGTTCTTAGTTCATTAGGGAATCATTCAATCAAACTTGCATCATCATGTTGTTGTCACGGGATGTATTGTAACTTTCCTCCCTAAAACGGGTGGGCGTGGCATCCAGCCCATGGGCTGTGAGTTTCACACCCCTGTTCTAAGATATTTCCAGAATCAGTTCAAATCTCAATTGTTTTAGTCTGCTTTACTTCCAGTTGCAATTTCTCCTCATCCATATGGCTTATGACATAAATAGACCTATATTTGAATGACACTACCGTTGGAAAAAATGTAGAATGTCAGAAAAGAAATACCTGCATTCTTCCCCAGAATGCTTACTCCTTCTAGGACATTAATATCAATTATCTGCTAATGTATAGATAAATATAAAATGAAAATAATATATTTGAATACACTTTATAATATTTCTGTATGATACATCTCATTATATGAAAAAAATAATAGACCGATTCTCTTTTGTGGCTGCTCAGTTGGCTATTGAAGTACAAATTACTGAGGGGCAATTTCAAGGCTTGTTTCCTGAACTTTGGGGATTAAATTTGTTAGATTTTCAAATTGAGCAAATTTCAAAGTAAGCAGGACTCCTGGACACTCTAGTGTGGTCCAGTTTTGAAAGGTTCCAGTAATTGTCCTCACAAAATACATGTAACTAGGCCAATTTGCCAGGACTATGAAAAAATTCAAAATCTAACTAAGTATACTTAGCAACCTACATTTATTTTTTAAAAAAGGTATCGTAAGAGTCCAGAAACACTAAATTATACAGAATTTGCCAGAATTTGCCCCAAGCAACCTTTCAGTGACACAACAGTATAAAATGTCTATTTTTTTTAAAGTATTGAAAGTTCTATTGAAAACTCTTTTTTATGCCCTTGGTAGCATATGTAGAGATAGAAGTATCAGCAGTACAATAGCAGACTTTTGTTTTGCAACCCCATCTTGTGGAGGCCCACACACTCAGGTGCCTCCTGGTGGGCAATGTAACTGAAAAACATCACATACGACTGACCCTTAGCAACTGCCCTGTCAAGTCCCTGCAGTGGTTTTGCCATTGTCATCTTCCTAGGGCTGAGAGATGGTGACTGGCCGAAGTGCCCACATTCTGTTCACTTCTAGTGTGGTGTTTCACTACAGTAGATTGGCTCTCTTCATAGGATGTACTGCTTGAAAATAGAGAAAATTCCCCACCCTCGTTTAAGACAAGGGAAAATTGGGGAAAACATCACTTGTGTCTCTCTGATTGGAGAGGTTAAGGGAAGATGGACTGTACATATCATTCTGAAAATTTCTAGATCTCCTTTCCTGCAACTGCTGAGCACAAGAACCTTGATGACTCCTAAAACTAATGCACTGAGTATATAATATACAATGAAGGTCTCTAGAGTTATAGAAGCTCTAGAGAATAGAAGGTTTGAACCTCATAGAATATTGCATATCACCCATGTTTGATGATGCCCAGTAAGAATGAAACCAGTAACACAATGCTTCCTAGTGTCAATGTAACTTAAAATACCACATTGGGAGATGCTGCACCAATAACAGTTTCTGAATATATTCTTGTTCATTTAGAACTATGATAATAAATAAGAGGCCTATAAATCAGGTTTTCGTTTATTTTAGTTTTCATACATAAAATTGCTCTTTTAACAGAGCAAACTTTGTCCAAACAGTAGACAAATAAATTGTATAAATAAATGATTTTAGACTATGTAGTAAGGATATGAATTCAAATTCAGAACAATAACAAGCCTAAATCTTATATGAAGCTGCCTTGCTTTTCTAGGGGGGCGGGGGTTGACCCTTAGTAAAGATTTAGTAAAGATTTACCTTTTGAGAAAAGGTAAGAAAAACATTGCTGGACCAGGCCAGCATCTCAACATATGAAGCACAACCAAAATATTACTTTCTTTGAAGTATCCAGACGTTAGTAAAACCTTCTTGAATACTTTGCACACTTCTCCATCTATGCTATTGATGCTATATAATCCAGTCTGTGGCATATTGGTTTAGCCTAAGGTTAGCACATTTCTTGGAAGGTAGGTTAGGTAAAGTATGACTAAGCCCCAAAGATCTCTACAGTGGTTAACAAGAAAGATTACAGAGAACAGAAGAAATACTTTGAAAAATATAGTTATGGATCAAAGAGTACAATTGTGCACACATAAAATACAAGACGGTGATAAGGAACATGAGATACTGTGGAAGAGTAACATATTCCATAATAATTTGTACTGGAACACAGGTAAGAATGAAAGTATGTCTTGATCTCCTTGATTCATATATATTATCACGCAGTGTGCATATTAATCAATGCCGATTTTGCAATTTAAAAAAATCATGTTGGTAACTTGGATTATTAGCATTTCTCACAAACACAGTTTGTTGTTTTGTTCTGGTATCACAAACGAAAGATAGAACTCTATTACACAGAAGAACTTGAAAAAAAATCCAGAATGTAGTCTGTATTTGATGTGACTTGGTGTTCTCCTGTCAACCGAAATAACTAGATGCTTTGATGATCAACACATTAGGAAAAAGCCAAGCCACAGCTAAATTTAAAGAAGGAAAAGAAAAAACTTGGAAAACAATTTTGTGCTCATTCAAAACCCAATGCAAACTCTACTCCACCCATAAATAGTTTAAAATAAGGCTTGAGACTCATCTTTTTATGGCTAAAGACTCAAACCACAACCAATTAAATGTATAAACTAGTTTTTTCTATCCAAATGTTTTGGGAATACAACACTCAGCATTACAACTTGGAAGTGGAAATTGTAGCCAAACATATTTGGAGAGCATAGAGGTGTGGAAAACAGCTAATAGTGTACATCCACATGCATGGGCACAGACACTGAAAGCATAGATATTCATATCTATGGAGATGCTGAATTCTTTGAAAACTGCTACTCAGATGGGTTCAATTCATTTGTTCTTTTAAGTTGTATGATTTATATGACACCCCAACTCACAAAATCTTACGGATTTACTCCAAATCTAATATTATTTTTATGTTACATGCAGTTAATACTCTGTAGAGATTTTCAGTCATCCAGGTCAGGATTGTCCCAAAGGTACTTTTTCAGGAGGCCACTGGATTTTCTTATTTTTTTCTTTTGAAGACATTTTGCATCTTCCTCAAGAAGCTTCTTCCGATCTGACAGGACAGTGAGGAATGAAAGGATTTATATTCCTTGCAGACAGCTGGTAATTTGCATCCTATCAGAGGATCATTGAAGCACTTGGAGGTTTATCTGTGTCTTAAGGGTCACCTGAGTAGTGCTCCTGGTTCCTATAGTCTGCAATTTTTCCTCTGGAAATCCATTCCTACTCCCACACCATTCAAAGGGTGTTCATCCCACATTGTATAGCTAAAAGTCTGTAGAGATTCTCAGTCATCTAGGTCATGGTTATTCAAAAGGTGCTTTTTCAGGAGGCAACTGGACTTTCTTGTTTTTTCTTTTGATGATGTTTCACTTCTCATCAAGAAAAAAGCACCTTGGGATATGTCTATTGTTCTATTTGCATCGAACCACTCTGCTCCTTTGATTTGAAAAATGGATTTGTTTTATTTCTTTGGGATTTGGTGCCTGGACAAGTCCCTGAAGTCTTCTTAGTAAGTTTTCAGAAATGGCTTGCCATTTCCTCTTTTCTAGGGCTGAGAAAAAGTGATCTGACTCAAGTTCACCTAGCTGAATTCATGCCCAAGTCAGGACTAGAATTCACAGTCTCCTGGTTTCTAGCCTGATGCCTTAACAACTACATTAAATTAGCTCTGTTTATTCCTACTATTTCATATTGTTCATATTGTCTAACTTTTGCTTCCATAGAGTCACAGGGAGAATCACAGCCTGTACAATTTTGATCTTTGAAGGCCTCAACATATCTCAGCATCTGAATATGTCTTCAAATCTTTATTGTGCTTTGCTGAATGCTAATCTACAGAATATTTTTACTGCTGGATTCTTTATTAATTTGTTTATTGGAAAGTGAAAAATTAGATAAATTAGACAAATTTCTATTAATATATGAACCATATGAATTTCTTCCTCATTATCCAGTAAGAAACATAAATACCAAGATAATATCATTTGAAAGAAACTGGAAATAAAGAGGTTACCAAACACTTTAGCCAATAACAAGTCTTTTTTCTGCTTGATTTCTCTGGAAATATTCCAATTCTACATTCTCAATAGGTGAAGCTGAATTGTTTGTAATATGTTGCATAGGCCTTATTAGGAAACTTTAATATGTTTTAAAATAGCATTCTCTCACATGGAAACATGAGAGAGAATGTATTAAAATTGAGGAATATGTTTTATGTTGAAAAAGCACCTGAGTTAAGCAAGGGAACAGATCTGTATCAATTCTAAGTTAGATGCCACTCTTGAAAAACATATTTATATGTAAAGAAAGGGATGAGATGGTGAAGGGCGTAAAATGCAGTCTATTTGCATCAGAAAGAGTTCCATTTATGAATTTTAAAAGGAACACCAGAGTGACTGCTATTATGGCAAAGGGGTTAGGCATGCAGTGAATTTTGAGGGACCCACTACGAAAATAAGGTCCAAATAGTTATAGGATCCCCTATATATTTAATTTGCCACTGATCTATTTTTTTCTGTCTGTGTCTTTGACAGAGTTGTACAAATAAATGTTTCTGAAGAAATGGAAGCTATTAAAACCATCTCATTTGGAAACATTAAAACAACCAGGTTTCTTCAGGTCTGTGTCCAGCCATTTCCCATATATACAGTGGTGGGATTCAGCCGGTTCGCACCTATTCGGGAGAAACGGTTGTTAACTTTCTGAGCAGTTCAGAAAACTGGTTGTTTGAAGAAATCTCCTTTTGTTTTTTCCCACTTTATAGGGCTAATCCTGTAAGGAAGGCAGGAAGGAAACATTCTATCCTAACCTTTATTGCCCTGCTTACAGAAACTGCGTCTCCGGTTAACTCTTATGACATTGTAACAGCTAAGGCGAAGCACCCATCGACCTGAGTGACCTTGAGTTGGCCACGCGCACCCAGTCACATGACCACTGAGCCCTGCCTACCCAGCTGGTCATTAGGGCAGGAACCGGTTGTTAAATTATTTGAATCCCACCACTGCATATATAGCACAGTTACTCCATAGGCACAAGCAGGGAGAGCAACTATCAGCTGTTTTGAAGCAGCCATGCAACGCTGAACGAAGATGTGACTGGCTGCTTTAATAATTTGAAAAGAGATGCTCCAACATATTCTGAAAGAAAACTTTAGAAAGATTTTACAGGCATAACATTTAGATCTACAATGCATGAGAAGGGGAGTCTTTATGCATTTATGAATTTATATGACTGCCCAACTTACATGAGTATGACTTCAAGTGGCGTACAGCAAAATCATACTACCAAAAACAAATAACATATAATAGTAATATACTAAAAGCAATACCAATAACAAAAATAGTAACATTCAACAACAATATACATAGACAGGACACACCAAACTATGCTCCACTTTCAATGCTCAGTGTTTGAAGGAATAGCCAGGGATTCAAAGTTTGGGGCCAGCCAGATCTTGGGATGGAGTGGAAGAGAAGTCATTTCAGAGAGAAGAATAATAAAGTAATTGTTGCATAGTCTGCACAAAATATCTATTTTGGAATGCCAATCCTTACCTAACATATAAAAACAAAAAAAAGTGAATGAAAATATTCATTCGTATGCAGTGGTGAGTTCCAGATCCGATTCCAACCGGTACGGTGGGAACGGGCCCAGTAGTGTCCACATGGATGCACACAGCATGTGTGCACATGCACGCAGCACGCGCATGCGGCTTACCCGCCTCCGCAAGCCTCCGTGACCCTCCAGCTGCTCAGTGGAGCATCATGCAGGTGCTGTATGTGCCATGCACATGCACGGAAGCACCAAAAACTTAAAAGACTGGTAAGGAGCTTGGGTTGAACGGAATACCGTACTGGAATGGTATTCGGTGCTCCGGGCAGGTTCCAGTACGCCTGTACCAGGGTGTACCGCCTGCAACTCACCACTGTTCATATGTGATATGTCATACGATATAATAGCATATGACAATCCAACCTAGAGTTAAGGAGAAATTTTCTGACAGTGAGAACAATTAATCAATGGAACAACTTACCTCCAGTAGTTGTGGCTTCTCCAACACTGGTGGTTTGCAACAAGAGATTGAGGAGCCATTTATCCAGAATGGTATAGAGACTCCTATTTGAGCAGGAGATTAGATTAGAAGACCTCCAAAGTCCCTTACAAACCTATTATTCTATGTTCTAAAATTTCATTGATATCAATAGATGAATGCAACAGAGCTTTCTAGTTGTGTCTCTGTGTTAAAAATACCTGCACTGTCCAAAAGCTGTTACTAAAAGTAAAGTACACCTTGAAACAACTGCATTATATTGGGGGAAATTGTAGGAAATTTATAGGGCTGTCATATTTGAAAATAAATTTCCATTTCAATAAGACACCTTCAGATTCAAGCCATTAGTTGCAAAAAAGTGGACACATATTTGGACTTCTATTGTGACATACAGCAATGCTATTCCCGGTTGTTTTGAAACTTGTATAAAAAGGAATTCATTAACTGGAGTGATGGAACATAGAGGCTTTTTTATGAAATTCTCTGTCTCTTTAAAATATAGCATTAAATGTAAACCTTTTTGCAGAACAGTGAAATTTTCCAAGTCTTCTAAGGATTTACCTTCCTTTGTTTGAAAATAAAATCCCAAAGGTGATGGGGGAAGGGCATTTTATAATATTTGTTTTATTAGCACAGTGAATTTAACTCCAAAAGAGATTGACTGGCTGCAAATTCTGTACAAATTCTCCCCAGAAAGATTTCCTTACACAGTTTTACCTCACTATTTCTTTTCTTTTCTTTTATTTTCTTTTATTTTCTGTAACTAAGTGTCTTTTTGTTTTAATGGCTGTCAAAAGCCAGCTTTCTGTTTGAAAAGGTCTTTTTGAAGGACTAAGAGACTTAAGAAGTTTTAACTTTGGCCCAGACTTTGGACTATGGAGGGAAGAAAGGAAGGGAGGGAGGGAAGGAGGGAGGGAGGGAGAAGGGAGGAAGAAGGGAGGGAGGGAGGGAAGGAAGGGAGGAAGAAAGGGAGAGATGAGGGAGGAGGGAAGAGAGAGGAAGGAGGGAGAGAGGGAGGGAGGGAAGGAAGGTAGGAAGGAAGGACATGAAAATACCTTTGTGAAGTTAATATCTGGAGAACAATTAATCAGGCACATCTTTCATCCCATCACAGGGTTCCAGTTTGATAGGATTGTTGCAGTTCTATTAAATTACAGCTACAATGACACAAACAGATAGATGCAGCTAATTATATAAGCATGTATACTTTTTATGGAATTTGCTGTCTCAGTTACAACAGTAAGAGTCATGTTGGTCATCTGTTTGACATAATACATGGCTAAAGTAAATTCTGGTCCTTCTGAATAAATCATTGGACTATGTGCTATTTTTACAGGTTTCCTGTAGACTATTTCAAAATCAGAAAAAGAGGCATAGTCCATGAAGGAGCTTCCTCAGCTAAAATAGTCTTTTCCAACCTGGTTTTCCAAGTATAATGAACTCTAGTATCTATCAGCTCAGCCAGTATATGGTTTTCTGCCTGGGCATGATGTGAGTTGTAGTTCAGCAATCATAATTGGCATCATAAAGGGACATGGTGGCTCAGTGGCCAAGATACTTGTCGATCAAAAAGGTCATCAGTTCAGTGGTTTGATTCCCTAGTGCCACGTAACGGGTTGAGCTCCTGTTACTTGTCCCAGCTTTTGGCAACCTATCAGTTCGAAAACACATTAAAAAATGCAAGTAGAAAAATAGGGAGCACCTTTGTGGGAAGGGAGCAGTGTTCCATGCATCTTTGGTGTTTAGTCATGCCAGTCACATGACCACAGAGACATCTTCGGACAGCACTGGCTCTTCAGTTTTGAAACCAAGATGAGCACCGCCCCCTATAGTCAGGAATGACTAGCATATATGTGCGAGGGGAACCTTTACCTTTAATTGGCATCAGATTGAGAAATGCACAACATTATCTATATAAGCAATGGTAAACCTGAAAAATCCTTGCCAAGAACATTGCATGGATGTATCCGGGCAATCTCTGAGAATCGGACACAATGAACACAAGGGGGAAAAAAAGTAGAACACTTCTTAACGCTAGTGAAGGCATATGCCTTGTTTAGTAGGGTAATAAAATACACAATAATTTTCTTATGATGTCATATAATTTTAATTTGTACTTGAAGAAGGCAAATAATTAATTAAGGGACATATTTGGCAAAAGTCTAATCACAGCATATTCACCAGTTAGACATTGTGAGTGGTGTTGCTGCTTCTGCTTTTTCAGCAATCATAGAGGAATATCTCATTTTCTTTGTTCTGCGTGAAACACTTTCCCTTTCTCTGCCTCTCTCTCTCTTTCTCACAAGCACTCATGGTCACATGCAAATAGACAATTGGAAATGCTTACTGTAATAATATACAATAAAGTATAGAAACCTTAAAATTAACATAGAGCTTTCTAATTTTAGCATTGCTTATTTTAAATACACCCTGCATAATATTTGAAATTTATATGAAATCCCACACTCCTTTTGTTTATATTCTGATGCAATATCTTTTGTTCATGTCAGAGGGGCTTGCTACAAGGGATGATGTAGTCATGTTCTCTATTATTCTGCTCCTGTTCCAATAAGTATTTTAAAGAGAATATTTGTTGTGCAGTGCTCTTTGACATCTTGTAATTTTAACTCAAAAGACCTTTTCAACCAAGCTCCTAGCATAGCTTTGCTTATTGCATTCATTTTCAATCAGATTTTTTTTCCAGGGGATTAACTAAATCTCTCTAAAGATACCTATCACTGTAGGTATATGCCTACATGCAGGATGGGGGAAGGGACGGGGAAAGTGAGAACATAAGAATGCTAGTAAGATTTATCTTTAAAGGAACATAGTAAACTTGAAATTCTCATTTCTCTTTAGAATGCATGCATCTGATATTACTAAAGGCTGGTTGACATTTTATGCATTTTATGCTTAGATTGTAAGTATCCAGGCAATAGGAACTGCAGAGATTTGTACAAGGAATAACCACACCACAGTGGTTAGATTTACTTGATACTGTCCCACAAAGTAAGCCAAATGAGACCTAACATGCAACAGGAAATTATTGGAGAAAATTCTGACTGAATTAGCATGAAATCATTTGGTTTCATTGTTTTGTTAATGGTTCGTTGTTAATCTTTTGCATGTTCACAAACATCCCTTTGAAATTTGTAGCTTCAGGGTCAAATTGCATGTTATGTTAAGCATATGCTTTAAAAGCTTTCTTGCAACTGGTCATTCTTTTTTAGCTCTCCAATCCTTCAAACCTGAGCTAGAATTACAGTAATATGTACAGTGAGATATGCTCAGTCTGCTTTCACACTGAGCATTTTCTACAAGGGTTTGTCCTGGACACTACTATTTGCAGGCAAGAACTGGGGTCAAGAGAAATCACATGTTATTTTTTTCGGTGGGAAATGAACATGAAAGAAAGAAAGGGATAATTTTCAATTGCATGCCATTTTATTTTTTGAAAATAATTTTAGAAGGCCTTCTGATCATGGCAATTTTCTTTACAGACCCCTCACACCTTGGACCAGTGACGTGCGGTGAGGTTTATGGCTGCTGAGGCACTGACAAATTTTTTTTTAGACTTGTGGACTTCAACTCCCAGAATTTCACAGCCAGGCATTCTCAATTCTAATTTAAAGCGACAGCATTTGTTTTTTCCTTTGCAAAATAAGTTTACTTCTTTCTTTTTCTTTTTCTTTATCTTCTCCCTTCCCCTCCTTCCTCCTTATCTCCCTATCTCCCCACCCCTCTCAAACAGACACACACACAGAAGTTGGATTGGACTATCTCTCCTACCCCCTTCCCTCTCTCACTCAAACAAACTCTCTCTCTCTCAAGCACACACACACAAACAAAGTTGGATTGGAGGGAGTCAGGGAGACCACAGGAGTAGGCAGGAAGCCAGTCAAAGAGCCATACTGGAGCACACACACTTTCCCCCAGCCCCGGAAGGATCCAGCCCAGCTTCACTGATTACAGGTTTGAAAAGACAACGTGGCTCTGCCTGCAATCAAACTACACTTGGGGAGGGAGAGCACTTCCCTCCAGCCTTTGCCCAAATCCCCGCACCAAGAGGATGAAGTTTGAATTCCTCCCCCTCCCTCCGACCCACACGTACCTTTTCCAGCTGTTTCAGAGAGGATTTCAACTCTGTAAAAATGTAAAAGGAAAAAGGCGAGAGCTGAGGTCAGGCTGAGCTAGTTGCTGCCTCACCGTGGATGACTCGCTTAACTGTTTAAAAAAGCCTCTCAAAAAGTGCCCTCTACAGGAGGAGACAGGAGAACGATGCGCCTCACCTACCTCAGGAATTTTTAGGCTTTTAACCCTTGCTTAACTCTGCTTGAGTGATCATAAAATGCCTAATGTCAGACTAGATGAGGCATGTCATTCTCCTGCCTCCTCCTGTAGAGGGCGCTTTTTTAGAGGCTTTTTTAAACAGTTAAGCACTAAGCAGAGTCATCTATGGTGACTCTGGCAGCAACTAGCTCAGCCTGACCTCAGCTCTTGCCTTTTTCCTTTTACATTTTTTTTTCTGTTCATGACAGTGGTGAGGCTCTGCTTCCCCTGCCTCCCCTGACTGCACATCACTGCCTTGAACATAAATTGTTTCAACTTCTACCCTCAAAACAACACTATAGGGCACTGGACACCAGGACAACTAGACACAAGGACAGTTTTCCTCTAAATGCCATCACTCTGCTAAACAACTAATTCCCACAACACTGTCAAACTATTTACTAAAACTCTATTACTATTATTGTTATCATCCTTCCTATTACCTATCTCCTCCATTTATGACTATAACCATGTTGCTTGTATCTTTATGATGTATATTTCTTTATTTGTTTCTACATATGATTTGATTGCTTATTAGTAACCTATGTTTATCACTAAGTGTCATATCTTATAATTCTTTATGAATGTATTTCTTATGTACGCTGAGAGCATATGCACCAGACAAATTTCTTGTGTGACCAATCACACTTGGCCAAAAAGAATTCTATTCTATTCTATTCTGTTCTATTCTGCTCTATTCTATTCTATTCTATATGATAATGTACATTATTTTACTTGTGTTGTAAATCAATCTGGCTGCACTTGGATCACTTATTTCCTGCTGACTTGACTGAGCCAGTGCCAAGAACATGTATAGTCTACACAATTCATACATATGAACATTTAAGAAACCAAACAGGAAAGCTATCATAGTAGCCTTCGTATTTACAACAGAGCACATGTAAATCGCTATAGCATTAACTAAATGTGTATAACATACATAAGGTGCACAAAAACTCATTTCCATTTAGTTGAGCACTCTCTTTGCAAAAAGAAAAGCAGAACGCAATCAACCTTCTGAACTCTAATTTTCCCATTAAAAAGCTTAAACATTCACACATACAATCACACACATAATGATACACTTACTTTCAGGCAATCATACTGAAAAAAAATCAGTTTCATTCAGTTCTTATGTTTAGGATCTGCGATCCAGAATCATTTGAAATGAAAGTGCATTAGATTGTTGATCTCTAGGCATGTGCTTGAACAACTGCAGCTACTTTCTCACCCATAACCTGTCATCCCCATATTGATATGTACTCAATACCAATAGGGATGAAACCATGCTGGAGAAAAACTATGCCAATCATAAGTTGCAAACCAACAAGCCAATCTTGAGTGTCTTGAGTCCCTTCAAACTCCCAAAAGAGAGCCACTCAAATGCCCTATGTTATGTTAAATTATGTTAAACTCCATTCAAATCTAGTATGTTTTGTTTAAAGGTGAGGACCAAACTGTCAGCATATGGTGTTCAGTTTTGAACTGAACAGGCCTTCTAAGCTCAAACATGTTGAATTTGGAACAGTTTGCACATCCCCTTCTTTAGGCTTATTTTTAAGCAATCAGTGAGACTTTTACGTACGTGGTTTGCTTCTATGACTTGCTCACATTCCACAGAGGTGACATCTTGTGCTTGTAATGTGGTGTGTGTTTACATAATACTGTCAGAAGGAGTACAGTTTCAAATATTTCAGTTTCCTTGATTTCTAACCTGTAAAAGTGTAACTAAAACCCCTCTGGTCCTACATCAGTATCTACCAATTAATAAGGACTAACACAGTGGTTATTTCAGGCAGGATTGCCTTGGACTTTGTAGTATGGATTCATTTTAACTTGCCTTCCAGAATACTCCTGTATTCATCAAGAGCTGTCTTGTACAAAATTAAAATTTTCTTCTAGTTAACCTTTCCAAATTGGGGAAAGAATTATCTTCAAGTCAACATAGATTAGGTTTGGCCTTAAGTCCACACAGAAAGAAAGCATAGAGAAAAAGAAAGACTGTACCAAACTGGTGCTTTTTCTTGAAATTCTCCTATTAGATTCTGAGAATTATATATAGGTTGGAATTATGGTGTAGGTTGGCACTAGAAGAGAGCTTGCTTTGCTCTCTTATATGCTTACATGATCCACTATAGAAAATTAATAATATTCTGATTGCTTAACCATCAATAAGATGCTGTGTTTAAGTTGCTGGCTTAAGACTAGTGTCTAGTGTCAGTTCCCACTACATAACTTTGAAACAATCATGCTCTCTAGGTAAAGGTAAAGGTTCCCATTGCACATATATGCTAGTCATTCCCGACTCTAGAGGGCAGCTCATCTCCGTTTCAAAGCTGAAGAGCCAGCACTGTCCGAAGACATCTCCGTGGTCATGTGGCCAGCATGACTAAATGCCGAAGGTGCATGGAATGCTGTTACCTTCCCACCAAAGGTGCTTCCTATTTTTCTACTTGCATTTTTACATGCTTTCAAACTGCTAGATTGGCAGAAGCTGGGAAAGTAATGGGAGCTCACTCCATTATGCGGCACTAGGGATTTGACATGTCTCTAAATTCAACATGGTCTCTAAATTCAACTAAACCCCCAATACTGTTGTAAGGAAACATTGAAAGATTGTTACATGCACTAATATCCAGAAAGGTAGTATCCGCAATATCATCCATATATCCATATGTATCGTCTCATAGATTCTAACCTTCCTGTGAGCCCTAGGACCATGTGTGCCAGCTCCTGGAGGAAAGGTAGGATTTAAATCAAATAATTAAGTAGGACTAATAGGTGGTATCTATTGAACCACTATATACCATACAAATTGCAACCAGGGGATACTTTGGAAATTTTTTAGTGGCTTTAAGGAAGGCACAAAAGGAAGTAGAAATTCTTGCTCATATCTTCCTACAGTTTTCCTCCTAGGATATCCTGAGATTGGCTTTACTCATCCCAAATATTTTCAATTTGAGGAGCAAACAAATAAATGTTTACATTATTTATAATTCTTCACTGACATTAAGACTATAATTCTTCACTGACATAAATACTTTCACTGAGTCATACACTGGGCAAAGCTTTTGTTTAGGTATTGTTTTATGACCATTTTTTTGGTAATTTATTTTCAGTGGCAATTTATTTTCTTTCTCTTATTTGTAATTCTAGCCAAAGATCATAATAAAGAAATTTCCGTTTTTTAAAAGTTGGTTGTTTTTTTCCATCTCTTTTCAGATCAACTTCAGAAATGTATGCTGTGCACATAGTTGGAAGTATCTTTGTGCAGGTCAACCCAGTCAGAAGAGTATGTTTTTTATCTGGACAAGACTACTCTTTTGAAAGTCCTATGGGTTTTTCCTGAAATAGTTGATCATGTATATATTGGCCATGCTTAAATTGGGACTATTATATCTCTTCACTGTGGAGTGACAATGGAGGGCAGAATCCTTTGGGATTTCATAGTCTCTTGATAGAAACATGAGAGGTCAATTGACTAAGGTCTTGATGCCTCTTGGCAGATAATCTACCTCTCTAACAAGTCTAGAGTACTCCTCTTTTACTTAATGTGGGTGGAGCTCAGATGATCTCAGCAATGAGATCAGTGCTTCGGTCAGGAAATAATCCTTCCTAGGTTTCCTTCCAGAGCAAAATCCTTCTGTGCTGGGAAACAAACCATTACTTGTTTTACAGACACACTCATGCCCTAGGCAACATCAGTAAACCTCTCTGCAATTTAGCTTTAAATTTTTCCAGATTTTTCTGTGTCCAGTAAATACATTCTTTCTGCATAGCTCAACTGCTGGATCTTCCTACTCACTGCTAACCACAAACCACTCATGAAACTCATAAAATTATCTCTCTCTCTGTTTCATTTTTTCTCCTCATTATAAATTTCTCATAGGCATTTAAAGGTCCATAAAGTGTTGATGTAATGAATTGTGCTGTTTCAAAAGCAAGCACAAATACATGATTCTCCCTCTGAATTAAAAAAACAAAACAATACTCACACATTTGTACACTGTCAAATTCTTTTCTCAGAAGATATGAGTATGGCACTTGAGAGTGTGTGTTTGGGTATGCAAGCATGTGTGTGTTTGTTTACTTTGTTTGGAAATAGCAGTGCAAGCATTCTGTTGTAAAATGTTTGTGTCAAGAGTTTAAATAAAAACAAAGTTACTCAAATCTGCAATTAAGAAAGAGAAGCATATATTATTTAGAAACCTGTATTCTGCACAACAAGAAATGGGGTTAGGTATCACATGATTTCCAAAGAGGCTTAAGGTTGCTTAGTACAGAAAAGTACTAAGGACATCTTTACTGCTATTGAGTCTTCAGTCAAGGATTTCTCTTTCCCTTTATACATGGACATGTACAAAGGTAAAAATGCAATTTACTTTGCAGTTCTACTACAATGCCAGGATAGAAAGGAGACACATAATTTAGATCAGGAAAGCTAAAGCAGGATGGAACTGCATAAGACAGGATGTTTCTAAGATACATCACAAAGCTGTTAGTGGACTGTTGAGAGCATGACTATGTCTGGGAAGATAACACATGGTGCTGATGATGGGGAATTGTCTTTACACATTCCCCCCTCCCCCTTTAAATTGTAACAGAAATGTTATGTCCATGCCCCGAGGATGTGGCCACGCACACTCCAGCCAAGTGGGAGTGGCGCTGGCCAGGGCGGCACATTAGGTGGCCGTTGATTGGCTGCCCTGCTTTAGACTGGTTCAATGCCCTGGGCCTCTGTATTGCTGGCGTACATACCACTAGGGGCAGTGACAAGTGGGCCATCCTGATGGATGAGTTTGCCACCATCTTTGATGGGTCTCTAGGTAATTATAGGGGAACCCCCATTAGTTTTAACCTAGACCCTCATGTACCACCCATCCATCTTAAACTTAGAAGGGTGCCTCTGGCTTTGCATCCAAAGGAGGACGCTGAGTTAGACAAATTAATACTCAGGGTGTATTAGACCCAGTAGATTATGCTAAGTGGGAGACCCCCTATTGTTATACCTTTGAAGTCAGATGGTTCTATCAGATTGTGCGCGGATTACCGGTGCATGATAAATAAAAGGCTTCAGGCGAATCCTTACCCTGTCCCTGTGGTCCAGGAATTGCTCCACACATTGAAGCAGGGCTCCATCTTCACCAAATTGGACGTTGCCCAGGCATATCAGCAGCTCCCTGTGGATGATGCGACTGCTGAAGCGCAGACCATTGTTACCCACAGAGGAGCTTTTAAGTGCTGGCAACTCCAGTTTGTTGTAAGTGTCGCCCTGGGCATCTTTCAGGGTCTTATGGAGCGGTTGCTCCATGGTATTCCTGGAGTTGTCCCTTATTTCGACGATGTGTTCATCTCTGCCAGGGATAGCACTGATCTCCTTGCTAAAGTGTGAGAAGTTTTGTCAAAATTCCAGGAAGTGGGGTTAAAACTCAAACCTTCCAAATGCCAAATTGGGGTTTCTGAAGTTGAATTTTTAGGGTACTTGATTGATGCCAAAGGCATCCATCCAACCTCCTCAAAGTTAGCAGTCATTAAACAGGTGCCAGTGCAATAGCAATAGCAATAGCAGTTAGACTTATATACCGCTTCATAGGGCTTTCAGCCCTCTCTAAGCGGTTTACAGAGTCAGCATATTGCCCCCAACAACAATCCGGGTCCTCACCCACCTCGGAACGATGGAAGGCTGAGTCAACCCTGAGCTGGTGAGATTTGAACAGCCGAACTGCTGAACTGCAGTCAGCCTGCAGTGCTACATTTAACCACTGCGCCACCTCGGCTCTGTGCCTATTAGTAAGGCTCAGTTACAAGCTTTCCTGGGGCTTTTAAATTTTTATGCTGTTTTTGCCCCATAAGGTATCAGTGGCAGAGCCACTGCATAGGCTCCTAGATGCTAAAGCTGTATGGAAGTGGGGTCACAAGGAGCAGCAGCATTCGCAGCTGTGAAAGATCTTTTGACTTCCAATGCTGTTCTTATCCAATACAGTGAAAACCTTCTCCTGAATCTACACTGGGTTTGTGAGCCGCCCTGAGTCCCGCTGGGAATAGGGCGGCATATAAATAAAACAAAACCTGAAACCTGAAACTTCCCCTTATAGGGTGGGCACTGTCCTTAGTCATAGGTTGCCTAATGGGTCTGAAGCACCTTTGGCCTATTTCTCTAGAACTCTCTCCTCTATGGAGAGAAATTATAATCAATTAGGCAAAGAGGCCCTAGCCGCAGTAGCTGGTATCAAGCGTTTTCATAATTACCTCTATGGACGGTTTTTTTTAATTGATAACTGACCATAAGCCATTACTTGGTCTTTTGGCAGGTGATAAACAGTCCCCATCCATCTTGTCACCATGCATGTCCCACTGGACAGTGTTCTTGGCTATATATAATTATAAACTGGTCCACCGCTCTGGGAAACAGATAGGGCACGCAGACACATTGAGCCGCTGCCCTTTCCCTGCTGTAGGGTCTGATCCTGCCCCTTACTCTAATGTCCTGTTGATAGAGGAACTTACAGTCCCTCTTTCAGCCACTGATGTTGCCCTCTGTTCTGCCAAAGATCCTACCATAGCTCAGGTTATCAACTGGGTCAAGAAGAGCTGGCCACAGGTGCAGGTTTCCTCCCAATTTCTTCCATTCAAGCACAGACAGCAAAAACTGCCTCTGCAAGGAGGGTGTTTACTGTGGGCCCATAGAGTGGTAGTGCCCCTGCAGATAAGGAAACCCATTCTCCGTTGTTTGCACGAAGGCCATCCTGGCATAGTCCAGATGAAGGCCTTAGGGAGAAGTTATGTGGGGTGGCCGGGGTTAGATCACAACATTACCTGTCGGGTAGAGGGCTGTCAGGAGTGCCAGCAAACCAGGCCTGCCCCTCCCATTGCACCGTCACAAAAATGGGAAGTGCCAAAGGGCCCATGGTCATGGATCCATTTGGATTTTGCAGGCCCTATTCATGGACAGATGTTCTTGGTATTGGTCGATGCATATTCTAAGTGGGTGGAGGTCATTCTAATGCTATCAATCACTACCGAGGCTCTCATACGGGCATTGCAATGACTGTTCATGACCCATGGGTGTCCGGACTTTGGGGTGTCTGATAATGGGGCCCAAGTAATGGCTACCTCTTTTCAGATGTTCTTGGATGGGCATGGCATATGTCACACCCTGGTGGCTCCTTACCACTCCATGAGTAATGGTATGGCGGAGCAAACGGTACGATCCATTAATGAATCCCTAGCGAGGTTAGGCCCAGGGGATTGGCAAGCCCGGGTGAATAAGTAACTTTTAGTACAGCACACTGTACCCTGCCCATTGACTAACTATAGCCCCGCAGAGTTGTTAATGAGTTGCTGCCTCCAAACCAACCTTGATGAGCTTCACCCAAGTTACTGCATGGATAAATCACTGGACATCGCTGGCCATGCCCGGTCATTTCAAGTGGGCAACCTAATATTCACACGTAACTATGGGGGTGAGCCGAAATGGTTACTGGGACATATTTTGCAACTAACTGGCCCCTGCTCTTATAGGATCGGTTTGAGCGACGGGCACATTTGGTGCCGCCACATTGATCAGCTGTGAGGGTTGCAGGCCTCGACGCAGATGCAAGCTGATCCACCACCAATTGACCCCGTTGAATCCCTGGATGTTCCAGTTGGTCCCACAGCCAAGTTGTGTCCTCCTTCCAGTCGTCCCACTGTTCTGGTGCCAGGTTTACCTATCAGAGCAGGTTCTGCATCGGGGTTGTCAAACAAGGGATCGGCACAGTCTCCAGTAGTTCCTCAGGAGAATCAGCCTCCAGCAGCTGCCACGGAAGTAAGACGATCTGGCCGGATGTGCAGGTGGCCTTCATACTTGCAGGATTATGCATGCGTCAGGCTGGCGGAAAGGAGTGTTATGTCCATGCCCCGAGGATGTGGCCACGCACACTCCAGCCAAGTGGGAGTGGCGCTGGCCAGGGCGGGACATTAGGTGGCCGTTGATTGGCTGCCCCGCTTGACAGTATGCATATAAATAGCTGTCAAGCGGGGAACTATCGTTTTGCTTTGGTTCTGAAGTTACTGTCAGTTGGAAATAAACGGTTGGTTTAAACTGATGCCTCACCTCAGTCAATTTAATAAGAAATATAGACAAAAAAATCAGAGGCAGGAACAACTAACATAAATTCTACACATCTTCTGTATGATTCTAGGTGCAAGTAACACCTGATAGGCTTTAGTGGTGGCATTGACAAAAATCACCATCAGTCAATTGTAAAAGGCTGCTTTACTTAGAAGAGTTTATATCTTGCATTGACACCTTTAACACCATCAAATAACATCCTATCCAAGGTCCTTGGGAAGGACAGCATAGTTGAATAAAAATGCCAAATCCAATCTAAACTGACTAACCATAATAATAATAATAACAACAACAACAATAACAACAACAACTCCGCCATTGCCAGTCCCAAGCCCGGATGAGAAAGGAGGAGGGTTGGCGTCAGGTTGGCAACCTGGCCCATAAAAAAAACCCGCCAACCCATACAATATGGTGAAAGAAACAAATAAAAATTTTATACTGCATCGGTCGTCGCGCAGGTTAACAAGGGCCGCGGCGGATGTTGGGGTCCCTGGACATCCGTCGACAAGTGGGCTACAAGTGGACCAGCCAACAAAACGACAAAAATATAGTGCAGATGAAAACCGTGCCATAATGGCCTGTTACTACAACTCAGAGCCAGAAAAAAGAGGTTATTTAAAGCGAATGTATGAATTATGGAAACAACAATATCCAGATTCAAATGTTAGTGAACAACGACTAGCAGATCAAAGGTGATTTATTATATGGAATAAAGTGTTTAGTGAAGTTGAACTTGAAGAAATTCAGGCAAATTGAAAAACCAAAAAAACAATATCACAAGCGGAAATAACGGATATTCAAGACACAACTAAAGACATTATAGTAGAACTCCCAGAAGAAGCTCTCGGGGAGGAAATAACACCACCACCACTAGAACCAGTTATCACTGAACCAACTGATGAACTAACTCAAAAACAAAAAGAATTGAAGGATAAGATCATGGAGCATTTTCTGCTTAATGAGGAAAGGCAACGTTTACCATCACTAAAAACTGTGCCTAAGAAAATTTTGGCCCCTATCATGAAAATGGTTAATGCAGTGTTTTCAACAATTGAATCGGGATCCATCTTGGAAATGAACCAGTTAATGTACAGCGCAGCTGTAATAGTCACTAATGAACTAGGCATTAAAATCAAAGTACCTAGTCACACAACAGAAAAAGCATCAAAGCCAAAGTGGAAAATCTGATTAGAACAAAAATTCAAAAAATTAAGGGCAGATGCTAGTAACTTAAAGAACATGCATGAGCAACGGCTTAAAAACAACAAAATGATAGATCGGTTAATCAGAAGATATAGATTGGATACAAGAAACATCAATGAAGCTGTAGAGATTGTAAAACAGCATATAACAGCAACAGCTAGAAAAATTGAAAGATATGAGGCACGAATCATCCAATATAAACAAAATCAGCAATTTCGATCTGACCAAACGGCATTTTTATCAAAGTCTTAATGTGAATGGTGACACCAAAAGTGAAAAACCAGAAAAGCAGGCCACAGTTGAATTCTGGAAAGAATTGTGGGAAAATGCAAAGGACTACAATAAGGAAGCAAAGTGGATACATGACTTTGAGAAAAGCATTGGCAACAAACAAATGCAAGTATTAGAAATAACAACTGAGATGGTCAAAAATCGAGTAAAAAAGGTAAAGAATTGGACATCACCTGGAAAGGACCAATTACATGGTTTCTGGCTCAAATATCTGACCAGTTTACATGCAATATTGGCCAGGCAACTGAATGAAAGTTTTACAAAAGGGCCAAATTAATGAATGGTTGACAACTGGAAAAACATACTTGATTCAGAAAGATGCAACTAAAGGAACAACACCTGAAAACTACAGACCAATAACATGCTTGCCAACAACCTTCAAATTACTCACAGGCATTATTACAGATAACATGATGGATTATTTGGAAACAAACAACATCTTGCCAGTAGAGCAAAAAGGCAACAAAAGAAGGAACAGGAGCACAAAAGATCAGCTCCTAATTGATAAAATGATATTAGAAAATTGTAAGAATAGAAAAACGAACTTGAATATGGTCTGGATTGATTACAAAAAGGCATTTGACTCACTGCCACATAGTTGGATCATAAAATGCTTAGAAACAACTGGCATTAGCAAAAATATTACATCCTTTACTGAAAAGGCGATGAAACAATGGAGAACTGAGTTGGCAGTAGGGAATGAGATCTACGTAATGGTTAATATCAAGTGAGGAATTTTCCAGGGTGATTCACTTTCACCTCTTCTCTTCATCATCGCAATGATCCCACTATCAGTAATCTTAAAAATAAAATAAAATTGGGCTACCAAACAGCCAAAGAAGCTGAAAAAATTTTGCATTTACTATATATGGATGATTTGAAACTCTATGGAAAGTCAGAAATAGAAATCCAATCATTGACAAACACAGTCCGAGTATTCAGCACCGATATTTCAATGCAGTTTGGCATGGAAAAATGCGCCACTGTATCCATAAAAAGGGGCAAAATCACTGCATGTGAGGGCATTGAAATGCCCAATGGCCAACTAATTAAATGCAATGAAAATGAAGCCTACAAATACTTAGGCATTCTGCAGTTGGATAACATCAAGCATGGAGAAGTAAAAACTATTGCCAGGCGAGAGTACACCAACAGAGTTAGGAAAATTTTGAAATCTAAATTGAATGGTGGAAATATAATCAAGGTCATAAATACCTGGGCAATACCAGTTATAAGATACACAGCTGGTATAGTTAACTGGACACAAGCTGATTTGGACATTTTGGACCAAAAAACCAGGAAAGTAATGACAATGCACTAGTTTCATTCATGTGGTGATACTAATAGATTATACCTGCCCCGAAAATCAGGTGGCAGAGAATTATTACAAGTGAAGCAAACAGTTGAAGAAGAAAAACATGCACTGGCTGATTATTTAAAAGAAAGTCAAGAACATCTATTAATCGAAGTAAAGAACAAAAATCTACTGAAGGCCCAACAGACGAAACAAGAATACAGAAAAGATGTGATAAAATCAAGAATGGAGAATTGGCAGAACAAAGCACTGCATGGCCAATTTCTGGAAAAAATAAAAGATAAAATGGACAGTGAACAAAGTTGGTTATGGTTAACAACAGGTACATTAAAGAAAGAAACAGAGTCACTAATCCTGGCTGCGCAAGAACAAGCTATCCGCACAAATGCCATTAAGGCCAAAATCGAAAAATCCTCTGATGATGCCAAATGCAGACTTTGCAAAGAAGCTGATGAAACTGTTGATCACATACTCAGCTGCTGTAAAAAAATCATGCAGACTGACTATAAATTGCGGCACAATTCAGTAGCACAAATGATCCATTGGAATTTGTGCAAAAATTCTAATATTAAAACAGCAACAAACTGGTGGGAACATCAGCCTGAAAAAGTCATCAAAAATCAGATGGTCAAGATCTTGTGGGATTTCCGTATACAAACGGACAAAATACTGGTGCATAATACACCAGACATCACACTGGTTGAGAAAAATAAGGTCACAATCATAGACATCGCAATACCAGGTGATAGCAGGGTCGCCGAGAAGGAACATGAAAAAATTGCAATGACTATGGCACAAACCAGCAGTGGTAATTCCAGTGGTAATTGGCACACTGGGTGCTATTCCAAAAGCACTGGAATTACATTTAAAACAGTTAAAAATCACCATCAGTCAAATGCAAAAAGCCACACTGCTTGGATCTGCACGCATATTATGAAAATATGTTACGACGTCCTAGGCCCCTGGGTGGGGCCCGACTGGTAACCAATGCCAAATCTGGCGAAACAACTGGCCACTGTGATACAATTGTATAATAATAATAATAATGTAAAACTATCAGAAGTGCAGCAATAATAGCAATAGCCCTTAGATCTCATAGCTCTCTCTAAGTGGTTTACAGAGTCAACATATTGCCCCCAGCAAACTGGGTTCTTATTTTACTGACCTAGGAAGGATGGAAGACTGACTCAACCTTGAGCAGGTCAGGATCTAACTGGCTGTGGGCAGAGTTAGCTTGTAGTACTGCACTCAAACCACTGTGCCACCATATTTGGAAATATGTAATGCTAAGAGAAACAATTAAGAGAGGTTGGGATATTCTGATATATTTTAATTAAAAGCTAAAGTTGAAAGTTTGGGAAGTATTACAGCAGATTTCCAGTGATACTAGCTACAGCTAGATGATTGTGTAAAGCCAAAATACAAGGTTTCTTTGTGTCAACTTGGCTTCCACATTTTGGAGCCCTTTCAGATCACCTGTCCCTGTTGTATGATGCAGAATACAAACACATCCAGACATAGGCCCATATGTTACACACACACGCACAACGTGTGTCACTGAAGGGAAAATAAAGTGCTAATGACACCGTCTCTGCACACTTCCTAAGAAAGCAGGGTCAAGATGAGCCACCGCTTCTGGAGCCACTTTAAGGGTCCGGAGCATTTTCACAGTCTTTGCACTCTCTGTGGGTGTGAGACACTCCAAATGAAGTGCAGCTCCACCAAGCACGTCCTGCTCTTTCTGCATTAAATGGCAGAATTGGTTTTCATAGCAGAGGAGAACACATCCTGCAACCTTTTAAAGGATTGGCACAGCAAGTACACTTCCCCCATGCGTAAGAGAGCTCCAGGAGGTATTGCATCTGCCCGAGGCACAATGCCTCTTAGAGCTCTCGACTGAACAGCAGAGCTCTTTGCATCCCGGCACAGCCCTCTGAGTCTCTACCCTGCAATTTAGCTCTAAGGTGGAAGGGGGGTCAGCTGCTATATTATCATGCATATCTGCTGTTTTCTCCGGGGAAGGCTTTGTATTCAGAAGGATTATTATGGGGCAAAAACTGTAAATCTCGGTGGTGATTAAAATGCCGAAAGAAAGACGCTCTTCTATCGCCACAGTTTTTAAGGCCCTTTGCAAATGATCCATTTATAGTGTAACAAATGTACAGTTGTTGCTAATTAGCCGTGGGGCTATCCTGATATTGTCTGTCAGTGAAAGGCATCTGGGTGAAATCACCAACTGCAAACAGCAGTATCTCATGGCTGGGAAAAATACAGTTCTTCCCTCACCAGCAGGCCATCGTCATGAAGCAGGCTGTTTGGAATGGTGCAGATCACTGGAGGAATTCGATCCTTGGCAAGGCCTCCTTAGAGGATCTCCATCTGTACCTCTGCTAGATTTTATCCTCCCTGATGCATTTCTTGGCTCAACAGCACTTTAAGATAGTAGCACACAAAATTCATACTTGGGAAAAAATAACTTTTAGACATAGTAAGGATAAAATAAAATTAATGTAAAATATGTGTTAAAATGCAACATTTTGGGTGAAGATTATTTCTCTCTGTCTCCCTTTCAATTGCAGATCAGTAAGGGAAGCCTGTGTAATTATGAGTAATACCCAGCAAGATTGATACAGATTAGAAATAGGCTGGTTAATCTTATTTCTAGCCACTGTTACCACTAGAAAGTGTCCATGATATAATTTTTGACAATCAACAAGGCTTTCTTCTAGGCTCACATAATGACATGGCTTAAAGAGAGTAAAGGGCCTCATAGGCAGAAATTCTGCCCTATGAAGCTTTTTCTTCTTTCAATTCCATGCCCTAAAAGTCATATGACAAAGATATGGATACAACTATAGGTTTGTTCTACACCATGAAATTCTTACTGAGGAAGAGCACCAGAGACTAGGTAGGAGTAAAAGGAGAGAAAGAGTACCCAAAAACGGTTGTGGGGGGAGATTCTTAGAGGATAAGATCACTTAAATGAGATAAATTGGTTTCCAAGGGACATATAGCTGAAATGAAGTATTGATGAATCTCTTTCTATTGCTTTTTTTCAGAGGTGAGATTCAGCTGGTTTGGTGTGGTTCAGGCGAACCGGTAGCTTTGACGATCAGCTGGGAAGCTAACTGGTTCGCCCTGACAATCAAGTGGATCTGCCCGTACCTGCGCTTTACTTACCTATATCCTCTCAGCTGTACGGCAGAGCAGACTGCTGCGCTTTAGCTGTGTTACTCCCCAGATGTAACGTGGAAGGTAAATTTTGTTAAAACTGCACACACACAGCACACAATCACCGAACTGGTTGTTAAACCGGCAGGATCCCACGACTGCCTTTATTTCCTAGAAATACTATTGTAAACTGTTTATGATGCTGTTAATGGTTCTCATACAAAGATTTTGCTATAGATCTGGTAGAGTTCATAATTATAACCAATACTATATCTTTGAGTTCAGAAACGTCCATTCATGGACCAAAAATAGTATTCTGAACTCATCCTTTATTGCTGATATCAACAGCTCTTCCAATGTTTTGAAATAGAATCTTATCCAGCATCAAAGATATCTTACTGTATATTGAAGCAATAGCATGGATGACACTTGATCTAAACAGCCAAACACCAGCGGTACCCACAGATGTAACCAAAGTAGGATTTGATTGCAATGCAATTATGGCATTGTGAAAATATGCATATGATGCACAGATGTATGAATAAATGAGGTGCTGTTTGATCATTTTCTGACTACATCTACACCATAGGTACTATTGAGTATTATTATAGCAATAGCAATAGCAGTTAGACTTATATACCACTTCATAGGGCTTTCAGCATATTGCCCCCAACAATCCGGGTCCTCATTTTACCCACCTCGGAAGGATGGAAGGCTGAGTCAACCTTGAGCTGGTGAGATTTGAACAGCCGAACTGCAGAACTGCAGTCAGCTGAAGTAGCCTGCAGTGCTGCATTTAACCACTGCGCCACCTCGGCTCATTATAATTCATTAGCTGCAAAGCAGAAAACTTGGATTGTAGCAGAAAAAAAGAAAACCCACTTATTTAACTTTTTTGTCCATTAAAGGACCATATGACATAGTAGTTATGGTAATGGTATAGATATTCATTCACCCATAAGGTTCACATAGAGAATCATAGAATCACAAAGATAACCTTGGAGAAGGTATGCATCAAGTAGAAAAATGTGAATTATATCTGAGAAAGAAAAACTTAATTTGATTCCACTAAAACTTTTTTTGGTATAAACTAAGGGAAAAGAAAACAGCTTCAGTTTTAAAGCTTTTGTTGCTATAGTTTATATAAGAGAAGCGAAGTTCAATATTTCTTGTGCAGAGTCTGTCTCCTGACTTGGACTACGTTAAAATATATGACTTTGGGCCAATCATTTGTTCAGATAAAATTAGTAAAGATCTCCAATTTTCACCACCTTGAGTTCTTTAAGTGGGGAAGCGATATGACTGCAATAAGTCAATGAATATATACCCAAGATTGTTTTGACCCTGAGGAAATCATGCAGAACCAATTAGTAATATAAGATTCAGCTGCAAACATTAACATTTGCAAACTCACTAGAGTTCAAGGAAAAAAAGTATTTAAGCTTAGGTATCTCTTATTCTCATCTCTTGAGGATATGATAAGTACCTTGATATCAACTAGTACTAGACTAATTGTAGAATTGCCCATAGCAATAGCACTTAGACTTATATGCTTCCCCATAGTGCTTTACAGCATTCTCTGGATGCTTTATTTAGCTCATGCTAAATAAAGGATTTCAGAATTATTTCCAGATTTCAGAGTTAACATCAGGGGTGAAATCCATTTACCTTTGCTACCAGTTCAGTAGCAATGTGTGTGTGTACGTACGCTGGCACGTACCACCTACCACATGCACAGGACCTTCCGCGCATGCACAGAGCATCAAAACGACATCCGGACAAGTGGTGCTACCGAGTGCACCTGGAAAGCGAGTAAGCGAACAGTGAGGTAAGCAAACAGCAAGGGGAGGGATCGGTTGTGCCACGCAATTTAGATTAGCTAGAAAGCAGGAAATCCTGTTTTCTAGCTAATATAAAACATGCGGCAGAGCTGATCATTAGAAAAACTGGTTCGCCTGAACCGATAGCATTTTTAAAATTATTGGTTCACGCGAGCAGCTGGCAGCTTTGCTACTGGTTTGGGTGAACCAGTCCGAGCCAGTAGCATTTCACCCCTGGTTAACATAGTTATATCATATGTGAACTGACAAATTTTGATAGGCAGATTCTATCCTGTTCTTGGCCTGATTTCAACCTATTGATTGTAAGTAAAAAATGAACTCTAGTGGAAGAAGCGTCATCAATGCCTTCTATCATTAAAAAAGGTTAAAATTTACTAAATATCAGTAGTGTCTATAGGATATAGTAAAAAACCTCACAAATATAGTAAAGAACAAAAGGAATAAAACTAGGACAGTGAAATCAAAGTTTTGCCTATCTTATGAGTAGAACTTTGAGCTGCCATCTTGAATTTTTGTTTTTCACATTTATATTCTGCTTTTCTCATTATGTTGAAAGGAATATAGATAGGTGTTCATATGTATGGAGAAAGAATTTCTATGGTTGAGAAGAACCACATTAGATAGAATTGAGAACCTGCTTTTAGGAACATCCAATGGCATTTTCAAGACAAAGGAAGAGAAATATATCATTTTATTATGGGTGGGGCTTGCTGAAATGGCTGGGTATTCCTTTGTGTGAATTATAAATATGGAATCTGTATGAAAGCTAATCTTTCTCCTTTGTGCATGTGGCTGCTTTAAAAATTGTTTCTACTATACAGTTCAATGAGAGGCAGGTATGCAAATCTCAACATCTCTAATCTCAGACTGACATTTCAAATTGCTTAAGAAATGTACTTCTTTCTTATCACATTGAAAGAATGAATGGAAGCCCAACACAATGCCTTTTAGTTTAGAATTTAGAAGTTTGCAATTTCTCAAGCAGCTCCTGCTTTTCCAAAATTCAAATCAAATTCCAAATTTAAGATATATGTGTATATTTATAAAGAATGTGTTCTTTTTAAAAATAATACCATCTATTGTGATTGTGTATGTGATTGAGTCCTGATCATTCTTTAAAAAAGAAGTGTGCAATCTATATGAGATCTTTATTAGTAACTGGTAACCCATAGGAGGGAGTTTCCCCCGAAAGAAAAAGGTGGTGTGTGTGTGTGGTGTGTGTGTGTGTGTGTGTGTGTGTGTGTGTGTGTGTGTGTAAATATAGATTGTTGGGCAGGATCCAACTGGGAAACTTGTTTTTGGGATGGAGCCTTTGCTTAGCCAGTATTCCTGTCATCGGCCTGACCTTGCTGCTTTTCTACTGTGGCATTAGACCTTGGGTGCTGCCTTATTTTCCTACAACAGCCCCCAACTCCTTGATCCCACTTCATCTACTTCACGGACACAGACATTTGTTGGGCTTATTAGCTCAGCAGGAGCCTTATCATATTTTGTATCGGAGGCTGCTGGAGATGTCAAGAGATGGAAATGTGGTGTAGCTTTTTATCCTCCCTTCTTGCACTCTCTCCTCCAGCCCCACAGCCCATTTGGATTCAATGCTCTCCTGCCACTAGCCACCGAGATCTCTTTAAATATGTCTAGCTTTGCCATCTGTACCAATAAAACTGCAAAGGCTTAGCCATGATTAGGCTGTCAAGATTTATTAAGTTAAAAAGTATCAAAGTTTCTTGCTGCAACCCCAGACCTTTTAAGAGTCCACCTCCTTTTGAATCTCTCTCACTCACCCACCCCCTTCTCTAACACTGGAATCAGTGTGCTTCGCCTGACCTTGACCAACATCTGCACCCAGGGAACACTAATGAATTTGGGCCAATTCATCTTGGAACTCCAAATTTAATCAAGCTGACAAGCCAGGGAAAGCAGGCTGTAATTAACTCCCAGCATTTTAGGCAATCTGTAAAATTCATAAACTTCACTTGATCTGTGTTGGCTTTATTGAACATTGTTTGTTTGTTTATTTGTTTGGAGAGCAGCATACCATGTCAAAATTATAGAACGCTTGCAATTAAAGCAGGCATTTTCAATAAAGGGATTAACTGTATTTTAATAAAATAAAATCCAGCCATCACCAGAATCTCTGATGCTACCAATAAAGTAAGCATGGTGATCTGTTGCTGCTGTTGAACAGAAATCTTAAACCTAATCAATTAGGTCATTTCGGTTTAAAAAACTGGAGAGGGAGATCTGTTTAATCATTTTATCCTATTCTCAAGATAGACAAATGCTTGGCAAAGAAATGCACGTTATTAAATTTTGTTTAAAAATAACTCACACAGGATCTCAAGAAAAAAACCCCAAAGCTTAAGGTTATTTTTTAACAATATATATTGTTTTAATTTATTGACCATTATGAAATTAATCCCCAGTCTTTCAGACAAAGCTTGGTGTTTCTTCTTTATTAAATGCTACACAAAGAAAATATGGTCCCTGCTACCTGCCCTAAGGAACACAAAGAGAAACCTAGTAAATTTTTGATGGCATGTAGAGGTATTACCCACACTCATTCACACATACATAATAAAAACAAAACCCTTTGTCTGATGCTGCTGCCACTGATATTCTTGTGGTTTTTAGGATTCTCCTCATCTTTTTTTGCAGTCACCAAACCTACCCCCAGGGCAGTTCCTCAAATCCTCCAGCTCTCGCTCTGTTTTTCTATCAAGAAACATCCTGATTCTCAATAGGTGGTGTTCCCCTGTGGCCACTTGAAAAGAAAAGAGGACATGATTTCGGCCAAAGGCATTAAAAAGTGACATTTTTGTTCCAGATTCATATGAAAGGGAAAAGAGGGATAGATTAGAAGTGCAGTAAAATGAAAACAATCCGGAGGTTCAGCAAACTGTTTATCTCACAATAATGCCGGGAATTTCTAGTCAGTGGGACTGCAGATTTTTCCTCCCCTCCTTTTTCCCCCCTTCCTGCTTTCCCTATTTCTCATCATGATTGTTCCCTGCCCCTCCTCTTTATTACTTGTTCAGATTATATTGGGATAGGTTAGATTATTAGATTATATTTGTTTTTTTAAAAAACCAAACATACAATTTTACCAACAATAACAATTTAACTGCCTTGTTAAAACTTGTCTTTAAAATGGTGGATAGTCTTAGAATTGGAGCTAGGTTGAGTAGTTTCTAGTAGCTGAGAAATGGACATAAGTCTTTTCCTTCTTTTTGAAGAGGATTGGTCCTCAGTGAGCAAAACAATTATGCAAAGTAGATGGAATCACATCTTGCATAATGTTTGAGATTTTTATTTCCTATGTTTTGTGGTCAGGAAGGGAGGATTAGAGAACTTCTTTCTATTTTTCACTCTGTTAGGTCTGTTTTGGGGCATATTGCATAACTTTGTGGGTTTCCTATCTCAAAAGTCTATATTACTAATCCTATAAAAATATGTCCCAGAATTTGGTAGCATCAGAGGTGGGTTCCTACCAGTTCGCACCTATTTGGTAGAACCGGTTCGTCAAATCTACCAAACCGGTTAGAAGAGGTTCCACCAGTGGACCCGGAAAGCAGGCCACACCTACAGAAGAGGTTCCAAAATTTTTTGAAACCCTCCACTGGTCCTTGGATATGATTATTCTACACTATCATGCTCATATTTATAAAACTCAATGCATCTGTGAAAGGTAAGGATGACTACTGTGTTTGTGGTGCAATCAGAACATTGCATGTGTTGAAGTTGTTTTAATGCAAACCAAAGATACCTTTAAAAAAAACAAGTTTACATCATATTCTTATGCATGCCAGTGCGGTGTGTGAGGTAATTTAAGGTGGTTCTGACAAGTGTCGTCGACATCTTCATATCCGGTCATATGGGCAGCAAGCCACTCCCATCCGGTCACATGGGTGGCAAGCCACTCCCACAAAGGAGGCCACACCCACAGAGTAGGTTCAAACAGTTTTTGAAACCCACCACTGGGTAGCATGGACAAAGGAATGTTAAAAGTGAAGGTCTTTTGAAGCTTAAAACAAAGACTGCATGCATTACTTAATGCTAGAGGCTGGCTCAAAATGCAGTGGCCTGCATGGTTTTGTGTAGACTTCAGTGTGCACACATGTCACTTCTGTTATGGGAGCTGCTTTGGTTGATGATTTGCTTCCAGGTGCAATTAAAGGTGCTGGTTGTCACCTTTAAAGCTCTTCATGGAGCATCTGGTCACATCCACCTGACCCACTAAAGCAGGCAGGCAAAGAATGTTGTGGGTCCCGTTCCTAAGGAGGTACATCTTGTGGGACCCATAAGAAAGGACTTCTCCATGGGGTTCCCTCCATTTGAAATATCATCCCTTCAGAAATTAAACTGGCCCCCACTTTGACACGCCTTCATAAAGCCTGGAAAACCTGGTTTTGACAGAAGTCCTGGGGAACCTAGAGTGGGATAGAGCCCATCAAATGGTTTGTTTGACTGCTTGTTGTTGCCAGGATGAGTGGGTGGGGGTTATTTTTTATTTTTTCCTATATTGTGTTTTTATTGTTTGTAAGTCACCTAGAGTCACTGTGAATGAGCAGGTGGCTATATAAATTTTATAGATAGATGATACATAGATAGATAGATGGATGGATGGATGGATGGATGGATGGATGGATGGATGGATAGATAGATAGATAGATAGATAGATAGATAGATAGATAGATAGATAGATAGATAGATAGAAGTTGCTCATATTTATTCTATATTGGTGGTAAAAATGCAGATTTAGTTTTTTCAGTTGCTCCATCTAATTTAAAGTTGAGTTATCCGCCTGAAATATTTATTCTTACTGAAGTACCTGGATCCTGAAAAGGGAGTGTTCACAGAAGAGCTAAAAACATGAAAATAGTTAGTGACTGTATCCTAATGCCGGGAAAGATTGAGGGCAAAAGAAGAAGGGGACAACAGAGAAGGAGGTGACTGGATGGAGTCACTGAAGCAATGGACTCTTGGGGATGGTAGAGGACAGGAAGGCCTGGAGGAGCATTGTCGATGAACATTGGGGTCACGATGGGTCAGACATGACTTCACAACCAACAACAAAGTTAGTGACTGTACAAGGAACATTTCTTTTCTTTACATGAATATGGAGCATGTGTGGAACACCTTCAAAAGCAGCATGACTTTAATTGTGTGGCCACACCAGCCATATTAACTTATTTTGGCCTTCTCCATTGATCCCCCTACGCTGCAGCATATACTGATATAATAGTACAATTTTGTAAAAGATTGTATACAGATGAGAAAGGAAAGAAAATATGAGCTGAACTTCCTGGTTCTGTTTCTGATATGAACATTTTGATGGCATTCTTTAATATTCTGGGTTATATGCCTGTAAATGGAGACTATCAATGTATAAATAGGTTTGAACAAGTAGTACATGCAATTGGAATGTAGGGCTGAACACAAGTTTATTCAGGATTATATTGATGATAATCATGGTGATACAATACAATACAGCAAACTTCCTTTTTACTATGCAACAAAATAAAATATAATAACTTATTTCTCCTGTGTACCTCCAATTTCTCTCAGAGTTATTAGTAACCAATAAAGTGATGTGACAATAAAATCCTATAGATATCAGGCAGGCGAGATCACTTTTACTCTTAAGAATAAAGAAGAAACAGGCAATAGGAAGAGTAAATACAAACAATGAATTCTACGTAAGCACTGCTAATTATGTACTGTGCATTTTAATAGAATGCAAAAGGCTGTTCACATATATTATTTATTAAACATATTTATGCCCTAATGACCAGTAAAAGCTAGCAAAGTGCAACTGGATGATTTGATGACCGGAAACCTGAATGTTTGCTCAGAGAAAGCAATCTCCTCACCACCATTATGTGTACAATGTGTGCACGAGTTTTAAAACAACAACAACAACAAAAGAACTTCAAAGAGTACAAAGATTGTATTAGGGCTTTCCTTTTTCTCCTTGTCTTCCTTGTAGTGGCCCCCAAATCACTAGGACATGATAGTCATTATGAAAGGTTTTGATGGTCAGAATGGATTATTTCTATTTGGGTTCATAAGGGCTTAATATAAATGCCACAGACTTCTTATTGGGAGATATAGGAATGATGTGTGCATATGTAACAGAGTTAATAGGGACCTAGTTGTAGTTTGTAGTTTAGTTTGTAGTTGTAGTTTATTATGATTTATAGGCCGCCCTTTTCCCTGAGGGGACTCAGGGTGGCTTACAATACATGGGAAGGGGGGTGCAAAACAAAAACACAAGACAGTGCATAAATAAAAATAAAACAATAAAACACAACTTTCATTCAACATTTGGGTGGGGCAAATTAGAATCTTATCCCCAGGCCTGACGGGATAGCCAGATCCTAAGGGCTGTGCAGAAGGTCTGGACGGTGGTGAGGGTGCGAATCTCCATGGGGAGATCGTTCCAAAGGGTTGGAGCTGCTACTGAGAAGGCTCTCCTCTGCGTAGTCGCCAGTCGGCACTGACTGGCGGATGGAACTCGGAGGAGGCCTAATCTGTGCGATCTAATCGGTCGAAGGGAGGTAATCGGCAGGAGGCGGTCTCTCAAGTACTCAGATCCACTACCATGGAGAGATTTATGGATGGTGAGTAGCACCTTGAAGCGCACCCGGAGATCAACAGGTAGCCAGCGCAGCTCACGGAGGATAGGTGTTATGTGGGCGAACCGCGGTGCGCCCACAATCACTCGCGCGGCCGCATTCTGGACTAGCTGAAGTCGCCGGATGCTCTTCAAGGGCAACCCCATGTAGAGCACATTGCAGTATTCCAGCCTAGAGATCACAAGGGCTCGGGTGACTGTTGTGAGGGCCTCCCGGTTCAGGTAGGGTCGCAACTGGCGCACCAGGCGAACCTGGGCAAATGCCCCCTGGTCACAGCCGACAAATGATGGTCGAAAGTCAGCTGTGGGTCCAGGAGGACTCCCAAGTTGCGAACCCTATCTGAGGGGTGTAAAATTTGACCCCCCAGCCTGAGCGATGGAACACTGGCCAAATTATTGGGAGGAAAACACAACAGCCACTCGGTCTTGTCTGGGTTGAGTACCAGTTTGTTAGCTCTCATCCAGTTCTTAACGGCCTCAAGACACCGGTTCATCACGTCCACCGCTTCATTGAGTTGGCACGGGGCAGACAGATACAGCTGAGTATCGTCCGCGTATTGGTGGTATTTTATCCCGTGCCTCCGAATGATCTCGCCCAGCGGTTTCATGTAAATGTTAAATAGTAGGGGTGATAAGACCGAACCCTGCGGCACCCCATATGTTAGGGGCCTCGGGGACGATCTCTGCCTTCCAACCAACACCGACTGCGACCTGTCCGAGAGGTAGGAGGAGAACCACTGCAAAACAGTGCCTCCCACCCCCACCTCCAGCAGTCGTCGCAGAAGGATACCATGGTCGATGGTATCGAAAGCCACCGAGAGGTCAAGGAGAACCAGGATGGATGCATGGTCTCCATCCCTGGCTCTCCAGAGATCATCGGTCAATGCGACCAAAGCGGTTTCTGTGCTGTAACTAGTCTTGCTCAAGCATACCGTTTCAGGTAAGTGGTTGATCAAAGCAAGTTTTACTAAACACAATCCTTTAGTATTTCATAATAAAGCCACACCATAAAGAAAAGCTGTTTTTAAAAAGTTGCAAAAAACGTGATAGGTGGATTTCTAAATCATATAAACAAAGTTAAAGAAAAATATACTTCCCTTTTCCTAGTATTATTATCTATGCTGACCATCTCCATCTGCTTAATGAAGGGCTGTTTTTTCTTTCTAATATGTGTGAATAGGAGAAGAAAAAAAGAGGAAGCAATAAAAGGGAATGTATCACCCAGTTGTCCCTCACAATATCGTTACTTATATTCCATTCCAAAGAATATCAAAAGGAAGGAAGGAAGCCTTTCTTCATATAGAAAGTCTTTTTTGTTGACTACATCCAGCTATTGAATATGCATAGGAAAGAGAATCCAAGACACATATGCAAAGACCCAACTCCTTGATAAGTCCATAATGCTAAGAAAGCTGGAAGAAAAGAGAAGAAAAGGATAATGAGCAGCAATGTGGATGGATTTGACTATAGTGATGATGGGTATACCCAAAGAAGTCTTGAATAACTATGTTAGGGACAGATCATCCTGGAATGTCCATGTATGCAGTTGTTAAAAGTCCACCCCAACTTAATAGAAGATAATCATTAAATCAATTGATTGATCAATCAGTCAGAGATTTTATTGCAGGTGAAGGAGAATTCTAGACAAAAAGAATGAAAGGAACTGCTGTCTAGGAAGAGGTAGGTTAATGTGTTAATGGTGCCTTGGAGCTACCTCCTTTCTTATGAGTCGCCTTTTGGAGTTGAGTATTAAAGTACAGCAATTCCATGGGGCATAAAGATTTCAGAAAGCCACTGAGGGAAAATATGAATTATGGTTGATAGAGAATGGCATCAATGACCTTTGGCTTGGTTGTCTAATTGATGGCACTTATCTTATTTCTGATGATGGTTTTATCGTGTAGTTTATTTTTTGTTTTTGTTTGGTTTTATTGCGTAGTACAGGTTTTGAAGGCATATTAGTTGCCACTTTTGGAATGTTTAGAACACATGAGGGTTGTATGAAAGAACCTACTGATCACAAAATGGCTGCCATAGAGGGAATAATAAAGCAAGTGTATACCAGAAAGCAAATTGTTTGTTTTGTTTTCCCTTTAACCCACAGAAAACTCTAGAATTTCTGTTTATATTAATATTTATTTGGAACTAACAGACAACATTTTATAATAAACACTGGGCTACACATGCTTGGTGTAGTGGTTAACGTTCTGGCCTAGAAACCAGGAGACTGTGAGTTCTAATCCTGATTTAGGCATGAAAGCCAGCTTGGTGATCTTGGGCCACTCACTCTCTCTTTCAGCTCAACTCACCTTACAGGGTTGTTGTTGAGAGGAAAATAGGAGGGAGAAAGAGTATTATGGCCAGGTATGTTGGCCACCTCGAGTTATTTATAAAAATAATAAAGGTGTATTTATTTTGGAGGAACCCCTAGAAGCAGGACCCAAACTAATAAAAAGAATAGAAGAGTTTGGTTAGGTAGCAGACTAAAAATAAAAAAGGAAAAGATTAAGATGTTGACAAAGAATCTCACAAATAAACAGTAAAATGAACTGATAGAATATATGCAAATAACTAAAAAGGTTAAATATATGGGAATCTAGTTAACAATGAGATGTACAACCATAAAAGAAGGCAACTAAATTAAATTAATACCCCGAATAAAGACAGACTTAGAAAAATGGAAAAGTCTACAGTTGTCCTTGGATGGAAGGATAACCAAAACAAAAATGAATATTCTACCGAAATTGCCATTTTTATTTCAAACAATTCCGATAAAACTAGGAAAAATGTTTCCTGAGGATTCAAGCAAATTGATCTTAAAATTTGTCTGGCAAGGCAAAACAACAACAACAACAACAACCCAAGAATCGAACTGAAAATGATACAAGACACTAAAAAAAAAAAGAAGGGGTTTGGACTACTGGATTGGGGTCTTTACTGTTAGGCCTCAGCACTTACATGGGTGAAAGAGTGGATAAATTTGAAAAACAAAAGAATATGGATGCTAGAAGGACATGACTTACAATGGGGTGGGGTGGGGAGACATGCATTTACGTGGTATGGGAAAAGTAAAATACATAGATATTTCCAAAGGCAACATATCAGGAATGCTCTGCTTTCAGTATAGGAAAAAAAAATCAAACATCCAAATATTCTTGAACTGGAAAAAATTATTGGGTATAAAGATATCCTAAAAGAACAAGGGGACTTAAAATCAAGGAATTAATTTGGACTAGTGCCTCTATATGCAAATACAAACAAGATAAAAGAAAGTTGTAGAAATATATGAATTCTACAAAGAACCCTTAGAATTAGATCAGATATTTCTGGGGACAGATGATAAATTAATAAAGAAAATATATAGCTATCTATTGCATTTTAAAATGGAAGAATAGTATGTAAAATAAACTATGATTGTAGGCTAAAATTTGGGATATACTATAGAAATAAACAATTGGCAACAACTATGGGAAAGAAACTACAAACTAATAATGTCAACAACATTAAAAAAACTTTACAAAATGTTGTACAGTTGGCATTTGCCACCAGCAAGAATGGCAAAGATGTTCCAAAACATATTGCTAGAATGCTGCAAATGTAAACAGATCCTGGGTTCCTATTACCATATGTGGTGGACCTGTCCAATGGTGAAAAAATATTGGTTAAAGATAAAAAGGTGGTTAGAAGAAATGATAACAGAATAAATAGATCTAAAACCAGAATTGTTCTTACTTGGTATATTACCAGGAAAATATAATAAAAGAATTACATGTTTAATATTACATGTGATAATAACAGTGAGAATTATGCAAGCACAAAATTGGAAAAATGGAAATATACCTATAAATGAAAATGTAATAAGGAAAATATTTGACTGTGTTGAAATGGTTAATGATGAAAATTAAGAATAAAGAGGAAACAGTACTATTTAACTTGGGAACTATTTTATAAATGGTTAGAAAATAGAAGTAGAAGTTAGTAATATATAATTAAGAATGATTAATAAAATAAATGTAATAAATACATGTGTGTGTGTGTATTTATTTATTTATCAGCACAAATGCAATACACACACACACACACACACACACACAAATATGAGAGGGAGCATACTGTTTCCCTTTTCTGTCTTTTGGCTCACCCTAGGAGCCATCCAGACAGAAAGCCATTTTTTTATGTTGCCTTTGTTACATTTGTTACATTTGTTATATCAGGCAGTTGCATTATGTAATACAGCCCAGGTTCGATTCCCAGTAAGGGTATGGCTAGCTGATGAGAGCTAGTCTCCCTTTATTTGTTTATCAGCACAAATGCAACACAAATGGAACAAAGGCAACATAAAAAAATGACTTTCTGCCTGGATGGCTCCTAGGGTGATCCGAAAGACAGAAAAGGGAAGCAGTATGCTCCCTCCCATATTTGGGCATACCAGGGGTTGTGACACAATACATACCTATTTCCCTGGCTTAGCTGATAAAGGAGGAAAGCCTGTGGCTTAGTGGCTAATACAACTGCCTGATATGTAATACAGCCCAGGTTTGATTCCCAGTATATATATATTACCATAAGTAATATTACTAATGGATTATATTTGATTAAATTGTATAGGTGATTAGAAGGGAAGATTATATTGTAAGTATTATTAAAATAATGGTTATAATTATGGTGTGCATAAAATTATGTGTATTCAAAAGAGAGTTGATACAGCACACTGCCATTGCAGGAATGGAAACGTTATGTATAACAAATAAAAATGTACAATAAAAATATTTTTTAAACAATAATAAAGGTAAGATAAAGAAAGATAAATAAATAGCCCTATATATTATAATAAATATGTATGATACTAAAACCTGGTACTTTGCAGCATGCCTGCTTCTCATCTAAAGATTTAAAATTAAAAATTAAATTTTAAACAATTTTACAAGAAAATAAGGAAAGTTGGACAAGGGCACCTAGAAACAACAATATTATTGTGCAATAGCAACGATGTTATTCCCCTCCCCCCGATATATGCTTTATTTCTCTCTCATCTAAACTGAACATTGGTTAATTATTTATATCGACTATCATAGCAGATATGTTCAAAGCCTACAGAGAATGTTTTTATAGCATCTAATTTGTTATCTTTGAAATATATTCTTCATGTTTACATTATTGTCCATTCTCTTTGAACACAGCATGTGGTTTGCTAGTAGAATGAAATTCTCATACCTCATTGCATAAATTCATCAACCAGTATGCACCTCATTTCTTTTCCAGTTAAGCATAACTGTCACTTGAAGTGTTAAGACAAGATGGCTTCATTTTGGCCAGTCCATTCTTTTTATCAAACAGACTACCCTGCTCAGAGTTGTATTTTGGTATTTTGTTTGGGATGGCATGTCAATTTAAGGAAAAACAAGACATTGATATTAACAAAATTGGTATTATTCAGAGGATGAAACTGACTGTTTTATAAAGTTTGTTGTTGTTCTCATTTGTCTTGTCTTTCACTTATGTTTTTATCCAACGGTTAGCCTTAATGGGTACAGAAGCAGAATTAAGTAGGCTCTAGGAGTTCACATTTTGGACAATAAGGACATAACTGAGTGAAGTACAGTGCTATGCACAGTATTCCTGAACCAGAGAATGGTGTGGTTCTCTCTGCAGATCTGGTAGAAAATAAACTTTCACTAACTGAAGTAAGAATACATGATTATTTGATTTTTGAATATGGAATACAGTGGGACCTCGGGTTCCAACCATAATCCATTCCAGGACTTTGGTCAGTACCCGATTTGGTTGTGACCAGTAGCAAGACTGACTGCATGTGCGCGCGCGCACACACACACACACACACACACACAAAATGGTGCAGAAGGGGAAAATTGCTGCGGCTGTGTTTATTTGGCAGCCGAGGATGTGTTCGTGACCTGAGTGAAACATTTAGCAGATTTTTCAGTCGGCACCCAAATTGTTCATGGTATGAGCCGTTCAGGACCCGAAGTCTCACTGTACGGGGAATACCACTTCATCTTTGCCTCTAGCTAATAGTGCTCTGGGGTCAGTCCTTGTAAAAAAAACCCCAACATCAACTGCTATTCATGCTTTCTGTAGCTACGTCCAATGTTTAAGAGGCATTACAGACTTCATTGTCCCAAAGGACTTCATTCATTTTATAGACTTCATTTATTTTTACAGTACTCGGGTTAGATTAATAAAGCCCACCTGCTCAACAATGTTTAACCCAAACTGAGACCAAGCTTGTTACATTTCTTAACTAGAACTTTTTTTGTAATTCTCTACATTCTGCTGTGTAAGAAAAGTCATTTCAATACCAGTTAATACTTCACTACTGTGGCAACTGTCCTGAACGGGCTACATTGCTATTTGACTTTTTCCTATTTGACCTATTTCATAAATAGGAATTTTTATTATCAATTATTGCAGTGATGGCCAACACTTTTCATCTCAGGTGCCAAATGTGTATGCATGCTATTGCCCGCCCCCGCTCCCCAGAGACCCTCTGAAGGCTCATTTTCTGGCTTCCGGTGGGCCTAGTAGGTCTGTTTTTTGCCCTTCCCAAGCCCCAGAGGCTTTCTAGGAGCCTGGGGAAGGTTAGCCCAACACCCAAAATAGCCCAACACACAAACTGGAAGTTCAGGGATGGACTTCAGAGTTGCCTGTTGGGCTATTTTTCTCCTCCTGAGGCTTCAGGAGGCTCCCCTGAAGCCTCTGGAGGGCAAAAAACAGCCCAATGCACAAACTGAAAGTTTGGCAATGCTTGCTGAAGCTGACAGAGCAACGCCTCAGAAATGCTCTCAGAAATGGCTCGGGTGCCACGTGTGGCACATGTGCCATAGATTCACCATCATAGAACTATTGCATTTAAAGTTTCAAACCAAAAAGGGGAAGAAACAGTATTTCCACTCCAGAGCTAGGAACCTGTGCCAGATTCTTATAAAAGTGCATTTGTTTTTATTGGAAGCCATATCATATGAATAGGCCAAAAATCCTAACAGTAAGAAAAATAGAACTATACAAGTTAAAAATCCATTCCATCGTAAAAATTCCCATCTTTTTTGCTCAGCTTATGCATGCACACACACACACACACACACACACACACACACACACACACACACGTATTGTCATGCTGCAGAAACTGCATTTGGACAGGAGGTGGAAATAAGCCCTGCAGCTGAAATTATATTGCCAAATGGCCTTTGTATGATTGTTCTTCTCATTATATATTTATTATTTCTTTATTATAAAAAATGTGGCTATTTTCAGCTGTCTTTCAAAATCAGATGCCTGTTATCTTTTCAATGCTTTCCCAGATATATTGTCTAATGCACATAGTTAAATAGAATGTGATCAAATTTTGTATGGACAGCATATTTTTCAAGGAAGCCTGCCTTTCCTGTGTCTTTATGTAGGCAAGGCATGTGCAGTCTGAACCTTTCATTGTCAGTTTTAGCAACAGGATGAACAAGTCATTCTTTCAACAATTCATGATAGTTGTATCAACGAGCCAAGCTGGCATGTTCACTGCTTCCTTCCTTGGAGGCCTTCCTGGCCGAGGATTTCCACAGCTACCATTGCAAATGTACTGCAAATTTCCAAGGCACTGAGCTGAACACTATAAATTAGCTCAGATGTACATGAATAGCTGCTCATCCAGGTTGTTTTGATTCGGATGAGCTGTGAAAAACTGGACAAGCTCATTGATGGGAGCATCCAGTAACAGCTTCTATTGATGGGATGACCTGAGAATAAAGAAACTCCCAGTTTACAAGTATTACTTTTTATGGGAATAAACTGTGACATTACCTGATTCAATCTTGCAATTACTTATATATGCAGGCACTTGTACTCATCACCACCAATGGATAAAATATGAACTGGCTCCTCCTATGTCACTGCACTTTTTTGAGTTTTTTTTTCAGGTGTTCTAGTGATTTGGGACTTGAGCTTTTCTGTACTCTTGCTTCTTTCAATAGGACTTTCAACTACCTCCGTTGGTAACCATTATTCTGTAAGGCACTCTCTTAGGATGAGAGCCATTCAGAATATTCTCACCTATCAGCTTTGTATCATCTTCCTTGTAGCACAATGAAAAGAAAGGAAGGGGATTAGATGTGTGGAGAGAGGCAGGGGGAGGAAGAAGGGAGGAGGGAGGATTTCAGTTTATCTGATTTTTGAGATTCATAAATATTACCTTTTCACCATTTTATAAGAAACCTGCACAGGTACTTCTTGTAACAGCATACCGGATCTGACGTATCCTTCTTGATGCGTAGGGTTAAATTTAAATCTGCACTGCCTGGTTACCAATCTCTGCAGTTGTACCCAGGCAAGGCTAGGAAAGATTGATGATTGTGATTGTGAGATTAATCCTGCAATGTTTACAAGACTCCTGAGCTGAAACCTGGTTGGTCATATCATGCTATCCAGAGAAGACCGCTTGGCTTGCCAGGGTAATTTCTTCTGATGCAGTAAATAACTAGGCATAATGAAAATACTCTGATGTATTCTACTGGTTGATTGATGCTCTGCATGCGATCTGGCACAAGTAGTACACTTCCTATCACAAATTTACATATACAAACCAGTGGAAGGAGCAGGGTAATGTCAGTATCCTTCAGAAACCCTGGGATGCTACACAATTTTATAGCAGTTATGAATTACTGTTGACCTTTCTGGCCTCTTCCACCAGTGTGTTATGCGAAAGCGTATTGAAAGTCATTAGTCTGAAGCAGTCATTCTTTACATAATTATGGCTATTTGCGTGTGAGCAGATAGTGTTTCTTTTCATTGTTAAAAAAAATTAGCATTAGAGAAATCACCGCTGTGAGTCTATGGTAAATCTAAACTCTAAACGCACATTTTAATAAAACGAAGGTAAGGTAATTCTTTTGACTTCCCTGAAGTATAAAAATGGATGTTTCTGGAATTAGATGAAATCAAATCAAGGGCTGCCTGGTTTGTTTGGCATCTCATGGTTTTAAGAAAGCAACGAACAATGAATCAATAAAAGTTTAATGTGGCTATTTAAGCAGAACATCCTGACTGGCTTTTGGAGGTTCAGAATAAACAAGAAATATTCTACCTGAGGATAAAAAATGTCTTCCTAAATCCCAGGATAAGTAATTCCTTTTGAAATCCTAGGGAAGCCTTTGTCGAACAAATAGGAGCAGCTACAAAAATCTCCACCTTTCATTACTAATGTGAAATAATCAGGCTTTCAGCAGATCCCAAGAACACAGCTCCTTATTATCATTTACATGTTAATGTCCCTAAAATTATTACACGAAGGAAAATGTTTTTGATACATTGCAGCATTTCTTATAAATGTGTGATTATGTTAATGGCTTTTCAATCAGTATCCTAGCCTGACACCCTAAGAAAATTTATGCAAAGTTCATACCCTGTCAGGGCCTTTAATCAGGACCATTTATTAGACCCCCACCTTCTTTGATGGTTGCTTCTCTCTTTATTAAATATACTGACTTGGCCATCTGAAGAAAAGGACAATAAAAGGTTACTGGGGATGAAAGCATGGATGCTATTTGCTCATGTTTCCTTTACAGACACTTCTTCAATAATTAAGGAAGGGCTTTCTTTGGCCTTTTAGGCGTTTGAAGTGCATATCAAACATAACACTTAGTTCTTTTTTCATGGAATGTTTAATGCACAGAATTAGTCTTCTTAAGCTCAAAGCTTCCGTTAACATGAAAATGCTAGCAGACTGTTGTCAAGAAAGAGCTTTCCCAGCAAAAATTGCCATGCAGCTTTGCTGTATGCGCTGCATGATATTGGAGGGGGTAGGAGCTGGATGTGAAGCATTTCAGTAGAATGCCTCTCATTGGCTTCTGGTTCTGAAATTTTATAATTTAGTTTGCCCTTTCAAGGACCTTCATACAGTCCTATTGTTTTATTTATTTATTTGCTACTGCCTGCTAAAGGCTGCATTACAAGGTGTTTGCAATATCAGAAATGGATCTCCCCCCGCCCTTTTTTCCTTTACGGTAGATTCATTTATTGTTTTTTTTTAACACTTCATTAAATGTGCCCTAAACAGAAGAACCAAGCAGCACCTTTTCCCTATGTGGATTACATGCAGGGAAAAACACACAACAAACCAAAGATCTAGCTAAGTGGTATTGACAACCTGGGGTTTGGATACAAATTCAATATGAGAAAACAAACTCACTTCAATGAAATACAAATAAACAAGAAATTCTGTTTTAACATGTCTAAATAGGTTGCGGGTGAGTGACAGGCGTGGGTCTCATAGGAAAGCCATTAGTGGAGCATTTGATAGGAAAACATTTGATTTGAATGTGTGTTGCTCTTCCCCTCAGGGGGTGATCTGAGTGGTATACTGGGGATTTGCAGGCGCCCTTTTCACTCTAAAATGCCTGCTGGGCTATATCATAGCAAATGAAATTTGTAGGTTCTCCTAATGCTAACAAGTATCTAACTCTATCATTTATTTAGGAGGCTTGCTAATTATCTTGGGCCACTGATGTTCATTTTCTAATTCTGCCAAAATTCTTTTTAAAAAGTTTTAATAATGACCACCTGGGTCAATATTCTGCCAATCCTTCACAAACGTTATTTCATTAGAATGATGATGATGATAACAATGATGATAATGAAAGATAATTCTTTGAATATTCCCTCAAACAATGGGCAAATGTGAGACAAGCGAACAACAATAGGCAAGTAAAAATTAATACAAGAAATTAGTCTTGGCAACAGTGACCTTAACCAAAAAGAATCAAAATGATTTGAAATTTTGATTGATATGATACTAGCAGTCATTTTTTATTTTAAAACATTTTTACATACATATGTATAAAGTAGTTCATAATAAACTGCATATTAACATTTTATTCATTTAATTAAGCTTTCAATAGTACAGGCTTAACCATGTCTAATCAGAAATAAATCCCACTGAATTCAGTGTACTTACACAAGTGGGGGTGCATAAGGTTGCACTTTTAAAAATACATTTAATGAAATCAGTTGTTAGTAAATGTACTGATATAGAAAGGTAATATTTTGTTTCCAATTTATTCAGAGCATTTGCCCTGGCATTGCTCAAATAGAAGTTAGTGATATGCAAACAAGTATATTAAAATAATACAAGTAAAAACAAGTCTGAAAGAGCAAAGGAAGACATGTTTAATTTGGTTCTATTTTTTATTTTACAATTATGAGGCAGATTAGACTATGAGAATCAAGACCATCTAGAAAATCAATGAGTTGATAGGGATTAAAATTTGGACCTCTATACTCTTAATTTTGAATGATTCTGTTCTTTCCTAATTGGAGGGTCTGATCAAAGTTTGGGGGGGGGCAAAGAAGTGACTCAATGGGGATCCCAATAAGGGATGTGCCAGAGCATACTTTTAAAGTCACATTAAGCTCTGGATGAGATAATTTGTCAGCTAATGTCATCAATATACTGATGATATCCAGTTATATAATGCTGCTATGGAGGGTATGGGAGATGTGGTAGAAGTTCTGACCTAGTCTTTGAAGACAGTCAGCATGTGGGTTGCAGAAACAAACTCAGATTCAACAAAGCAAGATGAAATTCAAGTTATCTGGTCATGCTAACTTTAGCTCTTGATGAAGTTGGGTTCCTAAAGGAGCAGACCTACAATTTAGGAATCCTAATGAATTTATACCTCCAGTATGGGAAGTAGATTAAGGCTATGGCTAGGAATAGTTTGGCCAAATTTCAGCTGAATATCAGCCTTGTCTAAATGGAAATACATTGAAGCTGAACACTCACATTCATGTAAGCTCACATTTGGACTACTTCAATTTGCTCTGCATGGATCTGCTCTTGAAGACAATCTGAAAACTTCAATTGATACAACCAATGCTCCTTAAGTGCTTTCTGGTACTATCATAAAACAACATTGCTACAATATCTCCATTACTTGGTGATTTTATCTGACTACAGTTCAAGGAGCTGGTCATTACATGTATCTTAAAGACTGTTGGTCCCATGTAAATTTTGCCCATCTTCACTGGGTGAAGAGAAAATACTAATTGAAGAGTTGAAGAGACATAGAGGTGGGTGTTGTTGATGGTTTCTCCCTTATTTTGAAAAAGTTTATTTCCGAAGAATGATCACTGTTCTTTTGGACTTCTGGAGAATGTTAATGAACTCAAACTTCCAGAAGGCCTTTGGAGATGAATAGATGGAATAAAATTTGCACAAAAAAGATACTGCTATTTTTCATTTGAGAATTTTTATTCCTTATATCATTATTCCTACGTTGAGTTTTGATTTTATTGTCTATACTGTCTAGAATCTTTGGAATAAGGTATTTTATAAAGAAACAAACAAAACTCTTAAACATTGGCCTTTTTTGTCTCAGAATAGTGGTAAAAATCCTTCCTTCTTTTCTTCCTCCCTCCTTCCCTCTCACTCTCCACTCTTCCCTTCCTCCCTCCCTCCTCCATATTTCCCTTCCTTCCTTCCTTTTGTTCCTTCCTTCCTCATGAAAATCAAACAAAACCAAAGAGCAGGTAAAACTAGGAAGATATGGGAATCATTTCTATTAGACTTTTTATATTACCAGCAGTGATTTATGCTGATCAGCCTGCCTATAAGGAGTCTAAAGAGGCAGATGGTGATCTCAAACTCTATATAAATATGTATGCTATATGTATATAAGGTGTAAATGTAAATATATGTGTGTAATTTTATATATTGCTCATGCGCATGCACATGCTGCCTGCATATATTAAGTATTGCTGTCTGCAAAAAGGCAAACAATATAGATGAAAATCGGCCTCTGTAAAAGGCTGCAATCCCATGATTCTATCTGAGCCAATCACTTAACATATCATTCATGTTAGCTTGCTCACATCATCCTCGCCCTGTCAGGAGCATCTTTCTTCGTTTTCTGCTGCTTCTCAGTTCCAAGAAAGTAGCACCACTGTATCATTTCCTATCCACAACTGAAGCTGCTGATTTAAAGGCTTACTTTTTGGGTTAACCGCTCCTCCTGCTTCTTTTCTTTCTCCAATGATTCTACACTATACTCTGTCATTTGGAAAAGAGGGAGGAGGAAAGAATGGAGGGACGAAAGAAGGAAAACACAGAGAATGTCATTTTGAGCATGTAAACTATTCCTTAGCTGCCTTGCCAAAATGATTCAATCTTTTAATAAAAGAAAATATAGAAAATAGACATTCTTATTGAAAATCTTCCTAGGAAATCTAACATATTTATTGGAGCTACTAAAGAATTTGATTATTTTGCTTAATGAGTCCTATTTACAAAATCTGCCTTATTTATCAGATTTCTATTATGCCTCTGCCTCTATTATTATTTACAGTGCAAGAGGATGGCCTTCTGTCTTAAAACCTAATCACTGCTGCCTATTAAATTTGGGTTTCATATGTTGCTGGAGGTAGAACTGATTATCATAGTGAATGAAATACTTGTTTGGCATATCCCCAGGGGGCAAAAAGCCATTCTTCAAGGTGATGCATCTCATTTGAGGAATACATTAACAACTGAAGGCAGTTAAAAGTAGATGTCAACTCCCAGGGAGCCAAACCTGAGGCTGACCATATATATATATATATATTTACTGACCAGCTCTTGTTTTGTTCAGAGAAGAAAACTGTGACATGGAAGGCTGCTTTCTGTACCATATGAGACCTTAATTTACAACTCTAATGTGGCAAGAAGATCAGGCCTGCTTAGAAAATATTTAGGATTTAACGCTCTATATGGGTTTCAGATGACTTTTGTGTCTTAGAAGGTTAAAGGTAAAAAGTCCGTGCAAAGATATGGCTCATTAAAGGTCAGGTTTGTGATTGGAATTAAGGTCTGATTTCAAGGTTGCAGAAATATATATCTATATCTCCCCAGATACATATAAATACTCATACACAAACACACATATATTTATGTGTATATGCAAGCACAGCATCAACACATTATAATACATATGTCAGTACTATATATATCATAAAACAATGCAGCTCTCAAGCTCTATGGAAAAAAAGGTTTTATTCTTGTATTCCCTCTCTTCCTGCCTACCTAATAAAAAATTACAACAAGGGCTGACTTGAAATCAATTGTTATTCATTGGAAAGGCCAAAGTCACTGCATGATTATATAATTTGGATTAACAGTGTCCTCAATGTAGGTATACAACAACCGAAAGATGTCCTATTTGATTTTTTTTCCTCTTTCCATTCAGTTTTGTAGATTTTATTTTGTATACTTGATCTTATAGTGCAAAGAATAATAATAAAGATGATTAGGGGGCTGGATACGAAAACATATGGAGAACTGTTGTAGGAACTGGTTGTGTCTCCTCTAACGAAAAGAAGGATTAGGGGTGCCATGGTAACAGTCTTCCAGTATTTCATGTCATAAAGAAGAGGGTGACAAACTATTCTCCAAAGAGGGAAAGACAAGAAGTAACAGATGTAAACTTATCAAAGAACAATCCAACCTACAACTAAGAAGAAAGTTCTTGACAGTGAGAACAATCAATGAAACTGGTTGCCTTCAAAATTGGGACAGCGCAACACAACTGCTCATCAGCTGTTTGCCCCTTAGGCTGTGCCCATGTCCTTCCGTCCCTGTGGCAGTCTCTTTGGGAGGCTGCTAGCAAGAGAGCAGTGGCCAGGCAACCTCCTTTTCCAGCCTGGCACAGCACCATTCACTGACTGAGCGGTATCCTGAAGGTGCCAAGCTGCGTGAGCGGAGATGGGGACAGGCGCTCACGCAGCTTGGTGCCTTTGGGATACCACTTGGTCAGTGAGTGGCACTCTGCCCAGCTGGAGATGGGGGTTGCCTGAGCACCTTTTTCTCCCCTCCCCGCTTGTGTGGCTTTGTGCCTTCAGGATACAGCTTGGTTGGTGAGTACCACCCTGCCACGCTGGAGAGGGGGATTGTTCACTGGGCTTATTTTCAGGGGAGGGTGTATACACTATATTGCCAAAAGTATTTGTTCACAACTGAGTCTGATTATGTGGATGGGTAAGCGAATACTTTTGGCAATATAGTGTATTTGCCCACCCCAAAAATCTGGCATGGCCTTATTTTTAGGATATGTAATATATTTTCAGGGGGGACACAATAGTTTCAAGTTTGATGCCCTAACCACTACACTAAACTGAATCTTATATGAAAATAGATGGAACCAATATTATTGCCTTCTTTTGTGATATAATCTGACTTCTGTTTATGTTTTTAAAATTTGCCACAATTAGTTTCTTGTATGACTTGGATATTATCACCAAAATGATTTTTCTGTCATAAACAGTGCTGGATTTTAACTAACCCTTGAAATTAAATCAGGGAGGTAAAAAGGAAATGCTGCTTTAAACAATGGATGCATTATGCCACTTACTACCATCAAATGTGGTATTAGGACAAGACAAATGCATGAAGAGCTATAAGTGGCTAACAATAGCAAGAATAAATTCATTATGAAGTGCAGAAAGCATTGGAAGAAACTTTTGCTCAGTGTTTTGTTTATCAAAAGTTGGAAACATCTGATTGGCCAGATGTTTAAAGAGCATAGAACAGTCTAGTTCATTGCATTTCTGATCCTACAGAAATCTTCTAATATTGTCCTTATATTGATTCTATCTTGAAATTAGTGTTCAAAAAAGAAAACATTGGGAAAATATGATCTGATGTAGCATAGTGTAGGAATAGTAAATTAAACTCAGTCAAATTTAGTTTTTGTCTCAGTCCAACCCACCTCTTTGACATGATGCACCTTTGACATGAACCAGAATTCAGAATTTGACATATTTCCAAAAGCAAGAGCAAAGCCTAAAAACAGGTTTTACCCCGGGGGAACAGATGAATCTGTAGAAGATCAGGAACTGCAGAGTATATTTTTCAGACATTGGTGAGCCTCAATTAAATACTTTCTTCCTACCAATTGCAAAGACAAAATATGCACCACTTGGGAAAGGTGTCTTGTTTTCTAAAGTACCAAAATTATGGGGTTCACATGTTCAGAAAATATGTTGCCTCTCCACAGTGACAGAAGTTCAGCATTGAAAGAAAAGATTCTTCGTATTAATGAGGACTAACTAATACTGTTGGGCATTAGCCAATTATGCACACATACTGTATCTTTGATGAATGGAAGATGATGCTGGTTCTGAATGAGCTTCTGTTCTTAGCCCTCTTCAACATCCTTTGTGAACACAATAAAGATTGAAATGTGTAGAAGTTAGGGCAATGAGCATAGGTCTACTTCCTATGAATCCTTTTGCCTAATCACTACTTGTTTTCTTGGGAGAGTTGTAGGGAATTGGCACATTTGTTTGAAAGTGCATTTGCTTGAAAGTAAACATAGCTTTGGACATAAGCCAAATTCTTGTTTCCTACAGACTGTGTACCAATCTTATGCATGTTCAAGTAAATTCAATTATTTTTCCTAAACAGATATCCCAACTGAATGCATTGAAGTTGGAATGATGTGACATAAGATAGCAATAGCAATAGCTTAGATTTATATACCATTTCACAGTGCTTTACAGCCCTGTCTAAGTGGTTTTACAGAGTCAGCATCTTTCCCTCAACAATTTGTGCCCTCATTTTGCCCACCTTGGAAGGATGGAAGGCTGAGTCAAACTTGAGCCTGGTGAGATTTCAACTGCCAAATTTCAAGCAGCCGGCAGTCAACAGAAGTAGCCTGCACTACTGCACTCTAGCTACTGTGCCACCATGGCTCAGATCTAGTCAGTGAATAGAATATCTTACAATGCAAGGAAGAATGAGAAAAAAATTCAATGTGAGTATATTTTGTTTTTCATTATACAATTAGATCTCAAGTGGTCTACAGTCTACTCTACTTAAGTGCCATTCCAAGGGTAAAAATCACAGAGAAATGTTTCCAATGGGCTTTTCTAAAGTAAGAAACATGACAACCAAGAAAGCTTCCAAAATTATAGGAAGAAGTTCGGCAGGAGAATAACTGATGTTAATGTCAGTCCTTGGTATATGTAGAGTCAAATATGTAGGTTTCTGTTCCATTCCTTGTTGCCTGACACTACTAAGGTCTCATTTCTTGTAAAGGTCAGTTCCTGTATCTTTATTAGCAGCTTGCAAAGCTTAATAGGAAGGTCAGGGACTCTGGAGGATCTCCATCAAGGTATCTCAAGTGTCTTCAAAACCTGGAGATGGTATTTATTTATGGTATTTATTTATTTATTATTATTATTTGAATAGCGGAATAAATACAATATTGGTTTATATTTACTTATTCATTATTATTATTATAAACTTTTATTCATTAAACATGAAACTCAGTCAACTGAACATTTAAAGATGTATCACAAATATTATTGACTGGTACTGATGGTTGATTGGTGTTGCTGCCAGCATCCTAGGTATTGACCAAGTATCTTCTTAAAATGTATGTTGTTCCAAGTAGCGATCTTTTGCAGTTCTGCTGGTGTTATTGCAGGAAACTGCAATTTCTTGATATATTTTGTAAAATTCTTGGACATGGTGCCAAGTGCACCGATGACAATGGTTATCACTGTCACATGTTTCATCCATAACAGTGTAGGTTTGATGGCCAAAATGTTTTTGATATTCCGTGATTTTTTCCAGTTCTTTTTCTTTGACTCTGGTGTCTCCTAGTGCAGCAATATAAATAAATTGTACTCTTCAGTTTTCAAAAACTGTGGATATCTGGCGTATTGTGTTCCAAATGATGATCCATCTATATTTGAAAGTCCCATAAGATCTTCACCTTCTCATTTTCAACAACTTTTTTCACGTTATGTTCCCATGGCTTTTCGGAAACAGGTAAGTTGTATTTTTACATAACAACCAGTGGATTAATTTAGCAACTTGGTCATGTCTAGCTTTGTTAGTATTATCATTATCATTATTTTAATTCAACCTTGAAGCCCACTGGGACTGGGAAGTGGGATTATAGACAAATGCGATCCTTTTCTGGGTTAAACACTAATAATAGGGATGTTTAAAAATTGCAATCTAAAGCCGTGCCATACCAATGTTTAGTCATGGCAACATCAGCAGTCTATCTGATTTAGAAAAAAAAACCTTTTTCAATAAAGTGTTATGTAGTACAACACATCTTGTTGGTTGGTAGCTAAAAAAAGATGATCCAAAAATACCACACCCTTGCCAATATCTTCAAAGCTGCCATGTACTCAAACAGCTTAATTTTCAATTGATTTCCGTGGTGTGTGTTGTAACTTTCTGCAATTTTTCGTCTGGGAGCAGAACACCCCTTCCAACTATTAGGTTTGGACTAAAATATTCTAGGAAGGAATAGTAATCACAACCAAACTTTATTTATTTCTCCTCCTTCAGGTTAGCAATGAGGTGATACACTATATTGCCAAAAGTATTCGCTCACCCATCCACATAATCAGACTCAGTTGTGAGCGAATACTTTTGGCAATATAGTGTATCTCTTCTGGCAGTGTATGCTCTGCTTTTCTCTATGATGTGATGCTTACCATGCAAAGTTGAAAAAAAATTCAAAGTGGAACAGATAGTACTCATCACTTCATGATGTGACAATGAAGAAGAGCTTCCCTTTAGTGGAGATGGGGCTGCTCCCCAAAGCTTATTCCTCAATAAAGATGCTTACTTTTGAAGACGCTACCAGAATCCATGTCCTGTTTTATTTCTTATCCCTTCATATTAGCAGAACTGCACTAAACCTCCTTACTAGTGTCTCTTTGTACGAGCACTTCAGATACTCCCTCAACATCTAAGTTGTGGTACTCCTGTCTTCCAAGAGAAAATAAATGGTTTACTCCTGAGTCTTTCTCTGTTCCTAGGCAAAGTTATTTTCTGAAGAACAGTTTATGAGGAACATGAGAATGAAGTAATGTTACCAAACTTCAGAATTTAGTAATCACGTTCTGATCACATAAAAATATGAAACTGTCTGAATGGCTTTGAGTGTTCAAAATAATAAATTGTAGTGTTTTATTTTCTGTACTGTTTTCAGAGTGGGAACATTTATCATGACGCTCATGATAAATTGCAAATCTTGGCGACACATAGACAGACAATATGAAAACCCATTGAAACATTTGATTCATTAATACAAATTAATATTCCATTTATGACCAAGCGTTTAAAGACATGCACAATTATTTTAATCCATCAATCTTAATGGATTAATCAGGTAATTGAAATATATGAAAAACAATTAAATTGTTTGCATTTTGGTATTTTCAGAACTAGCTCTGCATTAGAGAGGCAATTGCAGAAACAGTAACTGTGGTTCCACACTTTTTCTGGTCCTGGAAGTATTACTAATTAAGTTCTTAAAATTATTTTCAGCAGGCTGCATTTAGGTGCTAAGCAGGGGTGTCTAGAATTGTCTTGAAAGTTTTTCATTTTTTAATAGGATGTCCAGAAGTATCTACAGATGACCTGGACTGGTGCAACTGTTTTGGAATGTCAGGGAGTTTTACCCAGCCTTGGGCATCAGTTAAATCTCTTTTGGTTGGAATTTTCAGAATTGAGTCATCTCACAGAAAAGCCTCTTTTTCTTTTCTATTTTCATGGCATTTTTGATCAATTCAAGAAGATCTTCACTGGATAAGCTGAGGTTTTTTTTTATCAGACCATTCATAGACAAATTGCTTATGTCTGTGAGTGCGTTTAATTACATCCTGGCATATCAGCTCCATCCTGAAGAGAACAAGCAGCATCACAACAATTAGAATCAGTAATGGTTTACTTTTACTTTCGCTACCAGTTTGGAACTGGGAGCGTGCACGCTTGCTTTGCTTGTGCACAGTGCTTCTGCACATGCATAGAACCTTCTGTGCATGTGCAGAGCATCCGTGATGATGTCTGGGCAGGTGAGCAGAGCCTCCCACCTCCGCCGCTATCAGTTCATCCGAATGGGGGTGAACCAGCAGAATATCCTCTGATTAGTATGATGGTTTCACAAATCCAACTCAATCAGAATTCAAGCAGCTAGTTAAATTTTTGGAACTGTCCACACCAAGAGTCTTATGTATAACACATTACAGTAATCAAATCTAATTTTTTAAATTCAACTAAGTAACATAGCCAAGCTATTACTGAGCAGGAAAGGCCACAGTTGAAAATGAGTTCCATTAGAAATTTAGGAAAAGCATGGTGGACATGAAAACAGGAGATGCCCTTCCTGTAGTTTTACCATGATTTGGAGACTCATTTCCAAATAAGCTACAGCTGGTGTTATCCATTCATTCTTTCCAGAGACATTCATTTCTAAGTAATTTTTCAACAGGCATTTGAAATGAAAACATCCCTTCATATACTCTGTCTTTTATTAATTCTATTGCATTATTCTAATTGTTTTCATACTGACATGATTCATTATATTTATCCTTGGTAAAACATCTAGGAATCAATGTGGATAAAAGGGCAGTTTCAAAATATTTTTAATAATGAATATCTGAAGAACGAAACAAATCAGCCCAGTTGTCATTAATAGGATGCTGTATGGTTCTCAGGAGGAGTACAAGGACATGGCAATTGTGGAATGAGTCATTCATCAGCATTTATTTCCTGCTTTTTGTAATGTGACATTTAAGAATGACCCAAACATGAAGGTTCATCTCTTACACTCATGCTAATGGAGATAATTTCAATAAATCTGTATTCCAGTGCAGTAAGGTTATTCTTGTCTGAAATTCTTGCAATACATACCTGCATGATATCATACAGTTTTGTGATCTGAAGTTTCACTGACGCTTGTGGAAGACATTTTTATTTCTGCCTTTTAAAGTTTCATGTATCTCTACTTTCTCATTCACTTTCATTTTAATGCTGCCTGTTACACTCTCATATTTTATTGCCAGTTCAGGGAAATAGATGTTACAGTGCATTCTTTGTTTGATATAGGTGGGCTTGCTCAAGGCGTGCCCCTTCTGTGCCAGATGGACCAGAAGGTAAATTTTGCCCTTTGGAAAAGGGGAGACAGCCACATGTTCTTTATACTTCCAATAACCAAAAAAAGATTTACCGTATATATTATTGCAGCTATTTATGCTTGTCTCTCAATTCCCTTGTTATGAGGAATATTTTGAATTTCCTTCCAACCTTTCCAATGTAATTTAATTCATGTTGATATTCTCTGTAGGTAACTCTTATAGGTTTTCTAGGGGACAAAATATTTTTTTAAAGAAAGAAAACAAAACAGTTCTACAACTACTACTCTAATTTTCAAAATATTTGGTCCCTACCAAACATAATTGAGAAAAGCCTACAGCGCTATGCAGCTACCCTGAAAATAAGATGTTTCCCAAAATAAACCCTATCTTGATTTTTTGTGTCCGCCTCATATAAGCCCTACTCCAAAAATAAGCCCCAATTAAGACCTCACGCACTCTGTCCCAACATCTGGTTGTATTAGGTGCATGCATAAAAATCAAGCTGGGGCAGAGGTGTGTGTCTGTGTGGGGGTGGAACTGCCCATTACGCCCCACACACGCTCACCTTAGACCACCACAGCCAGGCCTCCATACTCTGACACCTGTTGTGCCGTTGCCTGACTTCTTCTGTGGCTGCTTGTGGCCACTTACAGCCAGACGCCACTTGGTGCATCATGCTGGTGCTGCTGCTTGTGTCAGGAGGCCATGTAGCTCATCGTACCAGTGCTGCCGCCTGCAGCAGGAAGCCATGTGCTGTGTCGATGCCATTGCTTGTGCACCCAATGGAATGGCATTGCACATGGCATTCTTCTGCAAGTGGTGGCACTGGCACAATGAGCCACGCAAGCCTCTGAAGGGATCAGCGAAGGTTATAATATTTTGGTAATATACCAGAAACAGGTATATTATTTCTGTGCCACATTCCAGCCTCCAGTCTCACTTCCGGGCCTCAACTGGTAGAGCTCCAAGGCCCTGTGAGCCTACTTAAGGTAACTCAGATCCTCCTTGGAAGAAGTATTTCTGAGATTAACCTCTGCGAAGAATATATTAGGCATCTGACAGATGCAGTATTTTGGATTTGCTTTGCATTAGACACCAAAATTGCAGCAGGGTCAGTGAAGGTTATGTGCGCTAAGCTTTGCAAAGTTATTTGGGAAAAGTTTGATCCTGTTGCGCCTAAGGAAGCTGTCAGGGTTCTTGTTGCTGTTTGATCTTGTTAAGCCTGAGGGACAGGATTTTTGTTGCTGTTAGATCCATTATAACAGCAACTTTAGATCTAATATATATCTACATAGATCTACATTAGATCCATATCCCTCCTGATTGATCAAGGCTATTCTGTGAAGGGAAGAGGGATTTTATCAAGGTGGTGGTTAATTATTCCTTGAAGGAGTGGGTGATTCCACTAAGAAAGTGGTGGTGTGCCCTCCTTCACTGGACTATCACTCAACCCACCCAGTCTGGACATTTTCTATTCAGTGTCCTTTCTAGGGCAAACTGTGAGAAGGTGATCACACTGCAGTTCAAAGAACTCTAGATGAAAGGGATTATCTAGCCTCCTTTCAGTAAGGATTAAGTCATGTATTGGACAGAGATGGTAAGGATTTCACTCTTGATTGACCTTTGGCAAAAGTGGCATTGGGGGCAGTGCACGTATCCTAGGTCTTCTTGACCTTACTGGCTTTTGATACTATTGATCATGATATCCTTCTGGGGTGAGTAGCACAGTGCTGTTTTGGTTCTCCTCTTTCCTCCTGGTCAGTTCCAATTGGAGTTAATAGAAGGGGAGATGTTTAATTCACAGCCATGATTTAGTGGAATGCCTCAGGTCCTTCTTTCCTTCCTTTTAACATCTACATGAGGCCCCTTGATGAAATCATCCAACAGTTTTGGTCAGGTATCACTGATACGCGGATGATACCCAGCTTTATATCTCCATCCTAATCTGCCTGAGTAATGTGAAAGACATCCTGTGTCTGCAGGCTGTGGGGACTTTGGTTGTTTGGGAATTTCTGTTGATGGGGTCTTTCTACCATTGGCCTTGAACTTTCAAATGTTCCAAGTGCAATTGGGGAGAGGGTCTTCAAGGAGGAGATTGAAGAATTGGAAGAACAGCAAGGGAGAGAATGAGAATGTTCATTTAAATGTCTGAACACACTAAGGTGATACCTTACTTTGAAACGGATACATGTGCATTTATATTTTTCCCAGGCTCCTTCAGTTCCCAGCTGTTTTAGAACTGAGGAGTTAAAATAGATGGCTGGAACACCATAATGGACATTTGAAAGAACATCTGCTTTATAGGAAGGGACTGATAGGGTTAAAACTAAACATATTTTCTGGAAAATAAACAAAACTTTTGACCAACTTTGAATATTTGCTAGAATGTATGTATGTATGTATGTATGTATGTATGTATGTATGTATGTATGTATGTATGTATATAAGACTTAGACTGCTGTTAATTTTTTATCTTCAGAATGAATAGGGGTATATATTAGTAAATTATATTTTATAATTACAATTAAACGTGCCTGTTCCAAGGTTTGTAAATAACCGCTCATTTTGAATAGTTGTGCCCTCTAGACCTTTTTTCAAGTTAGTATATTTTGCAGAATATTTTTCAACAAGAATATTCCCTTGGCTTTATTAACTTTTGAAACTTGCTGCCTTTTGAGGTTATGGAAAACTGGAAAGAAATAACATTTATTCCTACTATAAGACAGTGAAGCATCATTTGCCTCCTGGCTCTTCCCCTGACATCCCCCCCCCCCGCCTTCTTCATGCCTGAAGTTTAGCAGTTTCCCTTCTGGCTGCTTTACAGGTATGCTCAAATAAAATATCCGTATTGCATATACAATAGATTTTGAACCTTCTTATAAAGACATGTAAAAGTGACCCTGCTAGCAAGTCTGCTGCTCACGCTGAGGTTTAAACAATGGATTTGGTTTCCCAGTGGATTTTCACTTTCACAAGTACTTAATGCAGCTTTAGGTGTCCCCAGGGCAGTCTGAACTGGCCACCAAATGTCTTTTTTAAGGGAGTGAACAATGGCTTAGTTCCACCTCTGCTGAAAGTCAAGATTCATGTTTTCCCTCTCAACATTTCGTGCTCCTGGAGGCACTTGGTGCTGTCGCATTAGTGAATGAGACTGTTTTTATCCATCCCAAGGCTAGGTACTGTGTAGGTGAGGCCAAACCAGGTTTCCCTGTGGTGCTTTGTCAAAGATTGTTAACACTAAAGTGAGCCGGATCATCACTCTAGAGTATGATTACAATTGCACCTTAAAGCCATTAAAAAAAAAAAGCAGAACCTTTTAATTCTGGAAGGGCTTTCATTATGTTTTGCTTGTCTTTTATAAGGTTTCTTTGCATGGAGTACAGTCATTCCCTTGTGTTATTTTATAACATTCATCTTCTTAAACAGGGAATATGGGCTACATCTGAAAGTAGGTATTGAGACTGGAATATGGACAACTCAGAACTCAACCAGACTTCCTTTTCTTTTTTTTGTATTTTAAATTGAAAACACAAGATGCTTGTATTCTCTTTTCACTCGGTTACAGAATGCTGGTAGCTTTTTTTTTTAACAGCATCACTGCTATTTCTCTTTTATTATATCCCAATGAAAATCTCCTCTATTCCCCGCTTCCCCTCCGACAACTGCTATGGCCCCTATGATCCTAAGCAAATGTTAGTTTTGACAGAAATACTCGAGCCACTGGAAGCTTTTGTGCTAGGCGAATAGCAGTTGTGGAGATGGAAGTTTTCTTAAGATTATGGTGATGAAGGAAAAAATATATAAAGTCTCTCTCTACCTTGTCCCTCAGCACTGGCATCCACAGGGGTTGTAAAGTGGATCAGCTTGATGGAAGCAATGTCACGATGTCAAAATGCAAGCTCCACTCTTTTTGTACATCCGTTGTGACATAGCACTCCTGACCAAAAAGAGTCGAATGTGCAGTAGAATGACAGGTGATGTGTCTTTCATTGTTTCCACAAAAGTAGCCAGAGTCTGTGGACACTCAATAAAACCAATTCTGGCCAACAGTAAGAATTTGCCTGAAAATAGAAAAAAACAGCTTCTTAAGATGTGTTTGATGTCATACTTGTGTCTTCGCTTTATGAGCATTCCTTTAGTGATTATTCAAAGTTATGACATTGCTGAAAAGAGTGAGTAATAACTGCTTTTCCCCCCTCTTACAATCATCACAGCATGGCCACAGTGATGCCAGGCACTTGGCACCCAGCCCACTTTTATGATGGTTATTTGCAACTTTCCCAGGGTGCTTCTGGGAAGCAAAGTCAATGGGGAAGCCAGAAGGGAAGATGCAAATCACAGTTTTATGGTGTCTTGCTTAATGACCACTGAAAGAAAGCTTCTAAAATCAGTACACTTGCATGTCTTACTAAATACTAAATATGCATTGCTTAAAGACAAATTTTCTATTTTCAACTATAGTCATAAGTCAAGGACTACCTGTATTGCTTTGGACATCAGAATATCTTTGGGTTTTGATAAGTGGCCTCAGTTGTCACTCAAACAGTGAAAAGAAGCATTACATGAGCATAGGAGAACTAGAAAGAGTCATGGTGGCAGAGTGGTTAGAATGCAGTACTTCAATGTGCAGGTAATTGAATGTGCAGAGATGGATAGGTTAACCATGGAATTAAAGGAGAGAGAATAATTGAAATTCTATAAAATCTGGAATATATGGTACATTTGGTTGAAAGATAGACGTAAAGCTACTACATAGAGACTATGTAAAATATATATAAAAAGGAAAGAGAAATGTATATGTCTGTAAATATTGATATAATTTAACTGTATATATAATACACAGTATAGTAATCTATATAGTCAGTAACTATGTTAATGTGAGTGACACTGATACGGAAATGCTGTAATGATTGGAACTATATGTTACTTTTTAATGTTGAAATATATCTAATAAATTTATTTTTAAAAAAGAATGCAGTTCTTCAGGCTAACCCTGCCAACAGCTAGCAGTTTGATCCTGATCAGCTCAAAGTTGACTCAGTCTTCTATTCCTCCTAGGTTAGTAAAATGAGTACCCAGATTGTTGGGAGCAATATGCTGACTCTGTAAACCACTTGGAGATGGCTGTAAAACAATATGAAGCAGTATATAAAGTGCTATTACTAGAACAGTAACTGGAAACTAGAAATTGATCTTAAGTTTTTGTGATGCTGTTGTTCTTAAACTGAAATAAAGTACATTATGGAAAAGTGTTTATAATATATTTTTAAAACAGAAAATTATATTCCAAATTTGAAAATTAGAGGACACAGCTTACAAAAATGTCCCTATCAAGCAAAATTCTTACAAACATTGGTATGGAATTTTGTCCATATGAAATAAATTGTAAATGTATGCAGAAAGTATGCTTTGCAAATTTGAAAACTTTTTTAAAAGCTTTGCTATTCTCCATGTTTTTTTTAATGAAGTTAGCTTCTTGTCTCCTTTGAGTGGTCCTAGGATTAATTATATCATCCTGAAATTGAGATATCTAGTTTTCTTGCACTCTCTTGGTTTCTATCTAGATAACAGAAAGGCTTATGAAAGGTGGCCACACCTCCCATATTGGATGCAGAGGTGGTATACACTTACCTTCCCTACTGGTTTGCAAATGTGAGCACAAGCGCCATCTCCGCACATACGCAGATCCTTTTGCGCATGCACTTTTGGCGAAAAAAGGGCCTAAATGGGATGCTATAGAGCCAGGTGTGGGTGGGCAGAGCAACCTATGATTTCCGCTACCGATTCAGGCGATCTGGTCTGAACTGGTAAAATACTATCTCTGATTAGATGGGATGAACCAACAGGATCTCTGTAGATTCATTGTTTCATTTTCCCTCCCATCTTACTTGGGATTCTTTGTTTAGACATAAATTATAACAGACCTATTGAAATCAATAGAATTTCAGTTAATCATGAATGATTTGAGTCTCATTGATTTCAGCAGATATATATATATATATATATATATATATATATATATATATATATATATATATATATATATATATATATATATATATAGTTGTTCGGGTTTTCTCCCGCGTAGAATTGGAGATGTCTTGGCGACGTTTCGACAAAGTCACATTCGTCATCTTCAGGCTGCTGCTGACTACTTCAGGTTTGGTGTTTCCAGGAGTAGTGTGGGATCTTGGCTGGCTGTTTGTTCCTTATAACTGCTGGTAGGGGATTAAATTTTAACTGCCAGTAGGGGATTAAGTTTTAACTGCCAGTAGGGGATGAAAACTGATTGAATGGGGGCTTGGGTGTGTCTTGATTAGGTGGAAGTGTGTCCTTATTTGGTGGAGGGGTGTTCTGTTCTGATTGTTTGGGGGGTTGTGTTTCCTGTGAGGGTGGGAGGGGTTTTGAAGAGGCTGATTGTGCTTTAGCAGTCTGGCTTCTGGTTCTGGGTCGTGCCTCCTCATCAGTTTGTGTTTTTGGTTGTTTTCTTTGTGGATGTTTTTTGGTAGTATTCTGTGTGGCTATTGTGAGTGTGGGCCTGGTCTCATTCTTCATGTTTGGGATTCGTTTGTTAATGAGGGCGGGTTTCCAAAGGGCTGGCAGGCGGGAGGTGTCGTCTCGCCTGTTCATGCTATGTGGGTGTTTTTCTATTTCGATTGCTTCCCTGATTATACGGTTGTTGAAGTGTTCGGCCTTGGCGATGGTTCTGGTCTTATTGAAGTCAATTTTATGTCCTGTGGCTTTGAGGTGTTGGACCAGGGAAGAAGTTGGTTCTTCTTTTTTGATTGCATTTTTGTGTTCTTCAATGCGTGCACTTATTCTTCTGTTGGTCTGTCCGATGTATGTGGCGGGGCAAGTAGTGCATGGGATTTCATATACTCCTTGATTTTCTAATTCAACAGAAAATCAACAGAACAGAACACCCCTCCACCAAATAAGGACACACTTCCACCTAATCAAGACACACCCAAGCCCCCATTCAATCAGTTTTCATCCCCTACTGGCAGTTAAAACTTAATCCCCTACTGGCAGTTAAAATTTAATCCCCTACCAGCAGTTATAAGGAACAAACAGCCAGCCAAGATCCCACACTACTCCTGGAAACACCAAACCTGAAGTAGTCAGCAGCAGCCTGAAGATGACGAATGTGACTTCGTCGAAACGTCGCCAAGACATCTCCAATTCTACGCGGGAGAAAACCCGAACAACTAGAGACCTACATACTAACACCCGCGAAAACCTCAGAAAACATATATATATATATATATATATATATATATATATATATATATATATATATAGACACATACATACATACATACATACATACATACATACATACATACATATATATATATATATATATATATATATATATATCAGATAGGATTGTTTATTCCAGCGACAGAACAATATTATAGCTATTTCCAAAAAGGTTTTGCTTTCTGAAGCTTCTTTACATACCATAGCTGTTCTTTAATTCAGGTGTAGTTGAACTTGATATGATAAGCTTGTTATAGTGACATTGTTGCATATCAATAAATTATTTATTGGTGAACAGAGTAAAATAGCTATGCTTGGAATTTTAAAACAGTGCTAATAAAAGCCAGATTGTAAATATTAAACATGTAGGGCTAAATCCAAAGTTTAGAGTAGACATTTTAACTCATGCAGTGAAATTTGCCATCATCTTCTCTCTTGTACTTTTCCATGTGCCCCAGATTTGATCGCAAATGACTTCTTTCTTCAGGAGCAGAGAAAAAGTGGATGAATGTATTAAGAATCCATTCCTCTGTCAAAGAGACATATGACAGCAAATTACAACATTCAATCCAAAGAGTCAGAATATATTTGATAAACTAACACATATTTCAGATCAACCAAAATCCATTTAAACTAGTAGAACTTGGGAAGGCACAGGTTATATAGATGAATGTTATGGAGCAACTGTTCCAATGGTTTGAACCATAGCGAGAAGGAGCTTTTGATATAGGAATGAATTCTGAAATTCTCCAGCTATCTATGAATAGAGAAAATTACAAAGATACAGGGAAGGGTACAGTGGATGGGAGTGTAAGTCACATATGTTACTACTGAGAAGACCAACAGTAGCATAATGTCTCCACTACTCAGTGGCAGAAGTAGTAAATTTGTTGGCAGCTAGACTGCCATTTTTTATTCTAATCAAAATCTCATTGGTTATCATTTCAGGACATAACCATTTTTTCTTGTTTTCTACAAGATGGGCTGGTTCAAAGGAAAGTCTCAATAGATGTGTCACAAAAATATTGTTTGAGAATTGTTCACTCTTCTTAACATTTTCGACCATTATTATTTTTAAGACGGACATGAGAATATGTTTACTTGCCCCAATGATGTTGAACTATAATTTCCAGCAGATTTCATATGGGGCATTTTGGAAGTTGTAGTTCAACAAACTCAGGAGGACCAGAAATTGTGCTCCCAAGCTGTTGTGGCCCACCAGCGGCCAGTGGAATTGGCAGCAGATTTGGACAGTGAGGAGGTTGGGAAGGAACATGGGCTAGTCCTGGAGTCTGAGAAAGGCTCTGAAGAGTGCTCTGTACTGGAGGCAGAGATGGGGCCAGGGCCATCTGACAGTTATCACCTGCCTTCTGAGTCAGACATCAGTGAGGCAGATGAACAGCTGTAGCATGTTCCCCATGTGTGCATGTTCAGAGTTGCCAGATGAATGGAACAGCTAAGGAATAAGGGTTGACTTGGGAGTAAGGCCACAGGTGGATGATGAATGGACCCTCCCAAGAGGAGTGAAAGGGGAGGGGTGTTTGCAGGAGACAATTAGTTTATTCCTACATTCTTGACAAGTATTGTGGCATCTGAAATATATCATCCTGGCCACTCTCCAACCTCATAAAGGTTGGTAATTGTGAACAATCTTGAACAACTGTTGGCTACGACTTTGCTGGAGAGGAATTCACTGTAAATTAAATAAAAGAAGTTTATTGAGACAAGGACTTGGCTTTATGCTGCTGGGGAAGTC